>NC_133658.1:626093563-626393563 GCF_037893015.1 Macrotis lagotis
GAAATATTCTCTAGTGAATTTTGGTATCAAATCACAAAAAGTTAAATAATAAAATGCATAGTCCAAAACTTCCAAAGTTGGATAAATAAATTGTACTTCAATAACTTAAACTTTGGATACCAGTGTTGTGACTATATAAACCAGAAATTAGTCTAAGAATAAAAAAAATTCCTTGAAGATGCATTTGCAATAATTTTTTAATGTCCTCTGAATTTTGTTTTGTTTTTTCTTGGGTTACTTTCTTATTTCCTGGAAAGTGGGGGTTAATTTGAGGGTTCCAGTGACTTGTATTTTCAAAGAAATTAGGAGCAAAGAAATAGCAGAAAAAGAGTGCAGATAGTATTGGTAAAGACATGGGGTCTATAAAAAAAAGGAAAGATTGTCTATGTAGAAAACTAAAGCAATCTTTCTTGGTATCATTAACTAAATTGGCACTTATGATCTTATAAAAAAAATAACCTGTTCAGTGTTGAACCCATGTTTCTTTTCTTTATACTTTCAAAATGTTCAGAAGTTTAGGTACTTTTAAAGGATCTTAAGGTCCCTTCAAGAAACTAAGCTGTTGGGTGCATGCATGCTACAAAGAGGGCTGAGACTGGGAAATCTTTGTGCCAGGTAATTCTGAGCTACATTGAACTATTCTGGTATGTACTAAGTTTGGTATCAAAATGGTTAGATCCAGGAGCAAGGGATCAGTAGGTTGTCTAAGGAGAATTGAATCAATCCAGGTCAGAAATGGAATATGTTGGGAGCAGCTAGATGGCACAGTGGATAGAGCACCGGCCCTGGAGTCAGGAGGACCTGAATTCAAATCCAGTCTCAGACCCTTAATAATTACTTAGCTGTGTGACCCTGGGCAAGTCATTTAACCCCATTGCCTTGCCAAAAAAAAAAAAGAAATGGAATATGTCAATGCTGTCCTGACTATCAGTAGTGATAATTAATAGTAATGTTTTACCCATGAATAGCCCCTGCATTTCTAGCCTAGGTGAAATTGAGAGACTTAGTTCAAAGGGGACAAAGGGAAAAATGAAACATAAAAGAAGGAAAGGAAGGAGGAAGGATAAAATGAAGAGTAATAAGAGGAAGAAAAGGAAGAGGAGGAAGAGAAGGAGGAAGGTGATAAAGTACTGAACTTGGATTTGAAAGAGGTGAATTCAATAGCAATATCTTACATTAGTTGGATGATCATGAGCAACTTGCCTAACTTCACCAAAATTCATATTCCACATCTGTAAAATGAAAATAAATAGTAATACTGTATCTGCAATAATATTACCACATAGGATTTTTTTTTATGTTTTTGCAAGGCAAATGGGGTTAAGTGGCTTGCCCAAGCCCACATAGCTAGCTAATTATTAAGTGTCTGAGACAGGATTTGAACTCCGGTACTCCTGACTCCAGGGCCAGTGCTTTATCCACTGCACCACCTAACCAACTGGTGCCTCATAGGATTGTTGTAAGCTTCAAGAAAGGTGAATTATATAAAAATCACTGACCATATTATATGTATATATATATCCACATAATATAAATATATAATATATGTATATTAATAACTTGTCATTTTTCACCTAAATAAAAAATCTTTAATTCAGTCAGTGAATATCATTATAAGGACATTTAAATTGCAGTTCCAAGCCTTTTAAAGGATGGAGAGATAAAAGAAAAGATGCAAAAATTTCAAGACCCAAATAATTGTAAAATCTTAGAGTACCAAACAGAAAGGTATAGAGAGAAAATATAGGAAAAATGAAAATAGGTTTATAGGAAGTGAAGTTTTTTTCAAAAGTTAGACTTTCTTTTCTGACTATGAAAAGTTTGCATTTTGATAGGACATCCATTATACTTTGTCATGTTGGAAATGATTAGGAGAAATATTGATAGGCACAGAGTGTTGACTCAGAAATTAAAATATGAGCTATTCAATAGATGCTTTATCATTCAGAAAATCCTTAAGATATCAAATACCTATTTCGCATGAGAATATTGTATGGAGTGTGAGAAATCACCTAATAAGAGATTATTCTTTCTGGGAGCTTAACTTTGCAAAACTGAATCAAGTAGAAGATGAAAAATAGCTTTAAATTGATACTTGATCCTTCCCATCATTTTGTGTCAATCTTCTTGCCTAGGATAGAATCATAAATTAGAACCTGAAGAGATTTCAGATATGACCTAGTCCAACCTATTCATTTTACAGATAACAAAACTGAGGCTCAGAGGAGTGATGTGGCTACATAATTCAAATCAATTCAATATGTATTAAATACCTGCTATGAAAACACTGTGCCAGACATTGGGAAAATAAACAAAAAGCATTCTAAACAAGGAGTTAATATTCTACACAGAGAAATGAATGTTATTTTAAGGATTTGATCCTAAATCCTCCAACATCAAATCTAATATTCTTTATATAGTACCATGAATATATTTCTTTCAGCCTAGGGTACACTGTTTATGGTTCAAAACATGGCTCATCACATACCCATAACTAGTATGGTCCTTTAAGTGTTCCCTTCCTAATGACAAGAAAAACAATAGCCTCCATTGTATAGTACTTTTATGATGGAAAACTTGAGAGGTGACTGGTATAAGTATTAGTATCACCATTTTACGAAAGAAGAAACTGAGATTTATATAGATTGTGATTTAGTCATGGTTCCACAGATAATCAGCCAGGTTTCATACCAAAGTCCAACTTATTCTAAATTTCATATTTGTTTCACTATACTGCATTGTCTTTCACAATAATCCCACTTTTTGGTGGGGTTTTTTTTTTTTTGCTTTCACAGCTTCCTGAAAATGCCAACAATAGCTCTCTAGAAAAACACAATTGAGAAAGTTGACTTCTAGTGCAGCAGCAAATAGAGCCTTTACCTCCTGTTGCACCAAGACCTTCTGCTGTGCCAGGAAGGAAGAGAAGAAACAAGCATTTATTAAGTTCCTACTAAGCATTTACAAATATTATCTCATTTCATTCTCGCCATAACCCTGAATGACAGGTGCTATTATCATCATCCTACAATTAAGAAAACTGAGGCAAAAATAGGCTAAGTGACTTGTTCAGGATTATATAACTAGTAAGTTTCTGATGCTGAATTTGAACTCAGTTCTTTCTAACTCCAAGCTCAGTACTCTATCCGCCATGTCATCTGACTGACTTTAGGTAGAGCTGAAGTCAGGTCCCATAAAAGCCTACCCTTAGGATGTACAAATGGATCCAAATGTATTCTTATCAAAAAGACTATTTTATGGAGAACTCATAACAGGCAAGCACTCATAAGAGAGTCAGAAGAAGGTATACCAGGATATCCTGAAGGTCTCTCTTAAGAAATTTTGAATTGATTATGTAGCATGGGAGCCACTGTCCAGCATGGCATGCCCTCATGAGAGAGGGTGCTGCACTCTATGAAGAAGACAAAATTAAAGCAACTCAATGTAAGATCCATATGTCTAGAGTAGCATCTCAGGTGTTCACATGGACCATTTGTGCACAACCTGGGGTAGAACACTCCAAGCCTGTATTGGTCTGATCAGTCACCATCACACACTCTGTAATTTATCTCTAACATTGTGATGTCATTTTAATCTTCTTCAATAAGGAAGGACAAGAACCAACAAATGAATCCTTCCCAATTTGAGGAGTAGTGATAATAAGGAATGAGGGATGTTCCTGCAAAGTTGAAGCGAAGAATGCTGATGCAAACAAGTCAAGGTCAATTGTATAGCAAAACTGTCCATTACTTTAATAGTCTTGAGGTTAAAGGCTAAGCCTGAAGCAAAAACAAAGACCAGAAATCATAGGAGCTCCTGGAGGGGGCTGGCAAGAATCACACCTGAGCTTTATAATCAAACATTTCATTAACAAGCATAATATCAATTTGTGGATTTTCATATCTAGATTTGGACAGCAAATTCCCTTACTCTGGTTTCTTCAGCTGGAGAGCTCTTTCATTGTTCTCCATGACAACAACTGAAATCAGCAGTTGTTTTTCTGCTTCACTCCTCTATCATCCCCACCCCCACATCTCTTCCAAGTATTCTCTTAGTAATAGAAGTTCTTTCTGGGATAGCAAAAATTTGGCCTGGGGTCCTTTAATCAGTAGGCAGCCACTCATTTAATCACTAGCACCTTAGTGCAAATTAGTTTATCAGATCACTTCTCCACAACAGGAAGGGCTTGCTTTCAAAGAATGTGGATTCCAAGAGTTCAAACTTTTGGTTGCCTAAAAGACTGAGGTAGGAAATGCTTAATACAAAAGATCTCCTAAGGAAATGAAAGCTAGAATAATAAGTCACTTAAAAGCTATTATAACTTGGTAAGAACTGAGGGGAAGGCACAATTCCCTTTAAGTTGGGGGCAAGGTCAGAAGTCAACTGTATCTTTACACTTAATGAAACAAAAACTGGGAAGGCAGAGATGACTGACATACCATAGACTTACTATGACAATATTGTCCAAGATTTAAACCTGCTATTTGATTTAACTATTATTTTTAAATTGGTCATGACCACTGCTTAGTATTATTTTAAAAATCATTTTGATGGTATGAAATCATCTCAGAAAAGGAAGGAAGGTTATCTGATACATGTTGAGCAGGAAATATTCCCAAGAAGTGGTCATACATTTTGGTTTTATATACAGGTTATAACATTATAAACTCAAGAAAACTAATAGATAAAAAGATAAACTCCCTTATCTATCAGTCATTGCTGCAAACAATTTATAGGGAATATCCATCCAGAAAAACCAACATGCTCTCTTTCATGAAATGTCAACTAGATTTTTTTCTTTTTTGATTAAAATGGTTTTTATTAAGATATCTTAACAAAATGGCACACTTCTCTCATGGTGGGAGAGAGGGGTGGGGAAATCCCAACATACAAACTCTTTTATACACTTTGAAAGACTTTGTTCCTGCCCTCTTCATGCCAATCATAGGCTAGGGTCACAAACCTAATTGATACCTTGGTTCCTATATGTTTCCCCACCCTGTTCATTATACTAATGAGCAAGAACAGAAAGATCTCCTTGAACATGTGCAAAGGAGAAAGTCAAGACTAGGTTACTTTTTCTTGACCAGTTAAGGACTAGTTTCTTCTAATCTAGTTTGTCATTTTTGGAATAAGATTAGGAGAACTCTCCCAGTTTTGTGATTTATTGGGGCCATTCCCCCTTTGTAATGGATTTCAAAGGGGCCTCCCCTCCACACCCTGTGAAGACCAACAAACGCCCTTCATTCCTCACAGCTCCCCCCCCCTTTCTTTTGTTTTTGGTTTTTTTTTTTAGGTTTTTGCAAGGTAAATGGGGTTAAGTGGCTTGCCCAAGGCCACCCAGCTAGGTAATTATTAAGTGTCTGAGACTAAATTTGAACCCAGGTACTCCTGACTCCAAGGCTGGTGCTTTATCCACTACGCCACCTAGCTGCCCCCCCTTTTCTTTTTAATAACAACTTAGTCTTCACACTTCACCAGCAGTGTTTTCCTCAAATTAATTCATAATCTTCATCCACTGTAGCACTACTGACTTTTTCTATCAATATTTTTACCCCTTCATTATTCGAACCATACACCAGTCCTAATTTGCTAATAGAATTTTGAGCTATTTCAGTTATAAACTGGATCATACACAGGAGACACACAGGGCTAATAGGATTATCCCACTTAGGGTTAATAATAAGATATCCAGCAAGTGTTTCCACCATGAACCAGTAGACCCATTCATCCAAAGAGGGACTAAAGGGGCTTGTCTAGGTTTGGACTGGCACATGTGCCAACTATCTGATATCCCTAGTTATCTCCTTTACCACCTTCCCATTGTCATATATCTTTAGACAACAATTTGTTTTTGCTTTTGTTTTTAGATTTTTGCAAGGCAATGGGGTTAAGTGGCTTGTCCAAGGCCCCACAGCTAGGTAATTATTAAGTGACTGAGGCCAGATTTGAACTCAGGTACTCCCAACTCCAGGGCCAGCTCTCTAGCCATTGTACCACCTAGCCACCCCTAGACAACAATTTGATAAGTTCAGTTTACCAGACTCCTTCTTCTGCCAAAAGGTAGTATAATATCAATCTATGTTGAATAATCATCTCTTTTGTTAGCAAGGCTTGATCAGTTAGTAAGTCCAAGGCCTTAGCTGTGTGATTGGTAATTTTTCCACTACAGCTTGGAGTCTTATTAGTCTATTCAGGATATAAAATGGGTTTCCATAGCCCCAGCTCCCATCCTGTGCCCAGGTAGTAGGCCCTTAAGTCTAGATAACAACTCTCTTTACTTCCAAGGGGCCCTCTTAAATAGGCCATATAATCATCATGATAATAGGTACATTTCCAAAGTTGCTGTATTGCAAGTTTTTATACCAATGTCTTTTTTTTTTAAGGTTTTTTGCAAGGCAAATGGGGTTAAGTGGCTTGCCCAAGGCCACATAGCTAGGTAATTATCAAGTGTCTGAGACCGGATTTGAACCCAGGTACTCCTGACTCCAGGGCCAGTGCTTTATCCACTGCGCCACCTAGCCGCCCTTATACCAATGCCTTTTAAAAAGGTCTTCTTGGCTCCAAAATTGATCAAACTAAATTCCTGATTTTGTTCCATTGGATCAATCCCAAGAATAGCTCATATATCTAGTGATGTTCCTTAAATTATCTTTCTTGGAAATGGCCATTTCAGCACTTTCCTTGCAAGTCCATACTAACTCATAATCAGTTTCCCTTAACAAATGCCCCAGTTTGCGCATCTTTACAAGGGATCCAGTTACCATCATTAATCTCAAATGAGCCTGAGGCCACCTATCTCTTAAATTGTACAGTCCAGAATATATGTACCCCGCTTCTGGACATATTCAGACATTTGCTTCTCCCCAGGCAAATATCCTGGCCAGTCAGTTATAAAGAATAGTCACCCTGAACTGACTCAGTCCTATGCCACTGGTGTCTCTATTGTCTGGATCAGAATCCACAGTGCACCTCTGACCAAGGACTGAGAATCTAGGCCAGCCCCAGTGGTACCATCACCCAAGGCCAATTCTCAAACTGCTGTGAACTATGGCAAGTCCAACATTTAGCCACACCAAAAGACTGGACATTGACTTTTGCCTTCTAGACTCTCCCACTTTTACTAATACCCCATTGTCTAAATCAGAGATAGGATTCACTTCCTAGATAGGGTATACAGATTCATGTAGATATAATAATGCCACCCAATAATCTCCCTTTATCTCTCTCAACAGAGAACATTTTCACCCTGCCTCCCCTCCTCCTTTCCATAAGGAGAAGGGCATAAGTAGGGATGTCACACTTACAGAGTCAAGGGGAAGTTACAGATAAACAATGTATGCATAGGCGAGAGATGGTAGAGATGAACTGCTCCAGTGTCTCTCCTCTCTTCTCTTCTCTTCTCTTCTCTTCTCCCCTGGAAACATCCAATGTCCTTCTGTATCTTCTGAATCTGTTCCAAAAATTCCTCTCCAGCTCTGGTGACTATCAACTAGATTTTTCCAAGAAGACTTCCGTAAGTCCAGTCTCAGACACTTATTAGATGTGTGACCCTTGTTAAGAGCAAACAACCTTGCTCTTCCCCACCCCCAGATATCCTCTGGACTGCATATTTGTTTTGGAATGATCTTCCAGAAGGTTCCTTTGATGACAAGATGACAGGATAAAACCCCTTAAATATATTCAGTTAGAAAGGGAAAAGAAAATAGGGAAAAGCTATTCAAATTTCATCATTTTTTTTTTCCTTGTTGCTTGTTGCCTCCTCCTCCTCAGGTCCTTGGAAAGTACCTCAACTTGAAAATTTTTTCAGCATCTGCTACCAAAGCCACCTTGGTCTCCTCTATCCCCTCCTCAACCATGGAAGTCCCAACTATTACCACCATTATTGCTACTAGGTCCCCAAAGCCATTGAGATTGGAACATCCAGTCCAGAGTTAATTTGTTATATCCCTATCTTCCATGGTCTTTTTTTACCGATGTACCATCTTCTTCTAACTGAAATCTACTAAATCTAAGCCTAAATGGTTCCTGTTTTTCCCTATCTGTAACAATCTGGACACCAACAGCATCATGAAATGAATCTCTTCATGCTTGTCTTGTGTCTTCTGCCAGACCCTTGATGAACAATGCTTTGTAGGACTGGTTCCTTGGTGCTGCATTAGTTGTATTCTGTCCAGTTAGTTCTAGTCATACGGTTCCACATTCAATTTCTATATTATTACAAGATTTTAAAAACCCCTTTCTTTAAAACATTTTCTCCAGAGACAAATTCAGTGAATTCAGACCTACCAGTCAGATTGCCCTAGGATGTTTTAGGGCAAGAACTGATTGACAGTCACCTTCAGAAACACTTGCTGCAGACTTTCTTCAGTGATGCTATAGGTGAGGTTATTTATCACCAGGATCTTTTGAGTTTTCAGGGTTGCTGTTATTCCTACTCTAGGAATTATTCTTCTCACCTCTCTTGTCCTTGACTTTTTTTCCCTGTATAATATAGATTGAATGCCTGACCATTAATCTTGATTCCCTGTTTCCTTCCAAGGCCTTGTCCACATTTGCTTCTGTCTTAAATTCAACCTAGGAAATTCCTTTGGATGTCCTATCCTTGATGCAGACCAGTTTAATCTTAATATCATCTTCAAACATTTCCTTGAGTTTCTATTGAATTACTTTATAAGGAAGATTCTTTAAAAATAGCACCCTTGCATCTTAATCTTTGGTTTTTGTTTCTTTGTTTTTGGCTTTTCCCATTTCATTTCAAAGGCAAGCATTTTGGAATCACTGAGTTCCAAAACTTTTTCCATATCTTTAGTTGATGAAAATTCCATGTGGTCAAACACCAATATATACACCAATATGGATATCTAAAACCATAAGGACCTTTTTTTTACAAAGACGTACATGATGCCAGTTTTTAGTTCAGAAGTAATTTTGTTGAAATTCAAATTATCAGTAAAGAGACTGAAAATTGTAGATGCTTCAGTTTCCAATTACTTGGTTTCAGGGACTTTGTTTCCCTGGTTCATCTTTGATAGACACTTTCTCTTCCACCTCAGATTCCTATACTTTCCCAGGAACTGTTTCCACAGAAGCATCTTTCCCTTTGGAAAGTGTGGTTTCCATAGCTTATTATTCAGTCACCTTCATCTTTTTCATTCTCATCACTATCATTTTCCTCCTCTTGCTCAGAGGTTTATTTGATTGGAGCTACTCCCATATTTGTGGTTTTGTGTAGCTCAAATTCAGTCATCTTCACTGTCCTTTCTTAAGATTCACTTTCTTTTTTCTTGGCATTCTTCCCATTTTTGTCCCTTTGGTGGTGGGTTGTAGGAGTACTGCTTTGATTGGGATGATTCCTTTCTTACTTAGAGTGATGACAACTTTGGCTGGGGAAGTCATTCATTTAACAGGTACCACAGTAGCCATCTTACCAAGTCTTTGTGTCCTTCTTCTGAGGGACTACAACCTCTTCTCCATGGCTTTCTTTTTTATCTTCTGACATGTCCTCTTCCTCATTGTCTTCTATTTCTTTGGGGGAAAGAGCTATTTTATTTGGCCTACCTTGATTGGTGATTGACTAGTGTCATCCAAAGACTGTGGGGTATGGTGCAGATCCTTCGGCAGAGGGCCAGGAAATGTCAGTGATAGTGAGGAGCTCTGGGAAAAGTCTATTGGAGAGAGCAGTACTTTGCTGGTGGAGACTAAGATGGAAGACTGGTCCACTGAAAAATCTCTCAATAATGGGAAACAATTATTTTTAAATTTTACACTAGCTTTCTACTAGTTGCTTCTACTTCTGCCTCATCAGACTTAAAATAAAAATCTTCTCTAGTCCAGGTCAAAATCCCCAGTTCCTTCAACTAATAATACGACTGTTTTTTCCTCAAGGTCCCCCATCATCTTGGTTACCCTCCTCTGGGATTTTTCATTTTATCAATGTCAATAAGCTTTCTGCTAATGCACTGGGTAAACAAATACAAAGATTGAAGCAATAGCTTCTCTCCTTCATAAAATGTGCAACCAACATTGAGCATAATATTCTAGACATAGGCAGAGTAAAAGGACTACTAAATATTTCCTCCTGGATACCACAGCTCTTTTTTTAAAATTTATTTTTATTAAAGATATTATTTGAGTTTCACAATTTTCCCCCCAATCTTGCTTCCCCCACCCCTCCACAGAAAGCACTCTGTCAGTCTTTACTTTGTTTCCATGTTGTACCTTGAGCCAAATTGGGTGTGATGAGAGAGAAATCATATCCTTAAAGAAGAGAAGAGAAGTCTAAGAGGTTACAAGATCAGACAATAAGATATCTGTTTTTTTCTAAATTAAAGGGAATAATCCTTGAACTTTGTTCAAACTCCACAGCTCCTTATCTGGATACAGATGGCACTCTCCTTTGCAGACAGCCCAAAATTGTTCCTGATTGTTGCACTGATGGAATGAGCAAGTCCTTCAAGGTTGAACATCACTCCCATGTTGCTGTTAAGGTGTACAGTGTTTTTCTGGTTCTGCTCATCTCACTCAGCATCAGTTCATGCAAATCCCTTCAGGCTTCCCTGAAATCCTGTCCCTCCTGGTTTCTAATAGAACAATAGTGTTCCATGACATACATATACCACAGTTTGCTAAGCCATTCCCCAATTGAAGGACATTTACTTGATTTCCAATTCTTTGCCACCACAAACAGGGCTGCTATAAATATTTTTGTACAAGTAATGTTTTTACCCTTTTTCATCATCTCTTCAGGGTATAGACCCAGTAGTGGTATTGCTGGGTCAAAGGGTATGCACATTTTTGTTGTCCTTTGGGCATAGTTCCAAATAGCTCTCCAGAAGGGTTGGATGAGTTCAAAGCTCCACCAACAGTGTAATAGTGTCCCAGATTTCCCACAACCCTTCGAACAATGATCATTATCCTTCCTGGTCATATTGGCCAATCTGAGAGGTGTGAGGTGGTACCTCAGAGAAGCTTTAATTTGCATTTCTCTAATAATTAATGATTTAGAGCAGATTTTCATATGGCTTTGGATTGCTTAGATCTCCTAATCTGTAAATTGCCTTTGGATATATCTTTTGACTGTCAATTGGGGAATGGCTTTTTGTTTTAAAAATATGACTCAGTTCTCTGTATATTTTAGAAATGAGTCCTTTGTCAGAATCATTAGTTGTAAAGATTGTTTCCCAATTTACTACATTTCTTTTGATCTTGGTTACATTGGTTTTATCTTTGCAAAAGCTTTTTAATTTAATGTAACCAAAATAATCTAATTGGTTTTTGGTGATGTTCTCCAACTTTTCCTTAGTCATAAACTGCTCCCCTTTCCATAGATCTGACAGGTAGACTAGTCCTTGATCTTCTAATTTGCTTATAGTATTGTTTTTTATGTCTATGTCTTGTAACCATTTGGATCTTATCTTGGTAAAGGGTGTGAGGTGTTGGTCTAATCTAAGTTTCTTTCATACTAACTTCCAATTATCCCAGCAATTTTTATCAAAAAGGGAGTTTTTATCCCAATGGCCAGACTCTTTGGGTTTATCATACCACAGCTCTTTTAACAGAGCCTAGAATAGCAGTATTTGTTTTGTTTGTTTCCAATTAGCTTTTTTTGTTATGTCACTTTTGACTTATGTTTTGTTTTCATTTCACTAAAACCTCCAGATTTCTTTTGGATAAAATGATATCATGTCATGTTTCTCATACTTGTGCAGCCTTTTTGTTTATTTAATCTTGACTACACAGTACAATAGAATGACCACCAGATCAGAATTAGAATCCTAGCTCTGCTACTTACTACTGTTAAAGGGATGTTTTAGACTGATTCTTTGAGAATCCAAGTAGAATCTCATCCCCCAGCAGGTCCACAAATAAAATGAGTTGCCAAACTAAAAGGAAAAGAAATTTATTAGCCCACCAGGAAAAAAAAAGCTTGTTGCTGGCAGCTTCAGTTCCATTGTCTACATATCTGATTGATATTGTTTTTTCAAGACTTCCTAGAGGACATAGCCAATAAGCAATATTCTGTGGCATTTGATTGGACCAATGAAATATAGTCTGTTCTGATGGGAAATTTGACTGGAAAGTCTCTAGTTTGCTTGCAAATTTGTAAATTGATAAATTCTATTCAAGAACTTCCATGATCAAACTCAAGTCATACCTTAGATTATAGTATTAATTACAGGCTGACTGTGTTGGCAAATGCAAACCCTTATTCTGATTCAATATTCCTTCATTTAATCATTATTACAGTGATTGTTTCAGGAAAATATGACAAGCTTGCAGAGTTAAGATTGTTTATTTAGAGTATTACATGCAGTTAGTTACTTTTCTTATATACATAAATGTTTTTATTTAAACATGTCATTTAAAAGCAGTAGTTCATTCTCTACTATGCTCCTTTCTTCTCCTAATTGCATTAGAAAGCCTAAGACTCCTGCTACAATGAGATAATACAATTCCTAGTTGTTCAAAGACATTTGGCTGAACAATGCCTAAAAGGGACCTGTTATCTCACAGTAAAATGTGCTTATATGTCATTACTTCATTTCACCATAGCTAATATACTTCTGGCATTCTGAGTTCTGTTATAGGTATAAGGGACCCTGAGTGATAAATATTATATACAAAATTCCCAGTGAAGAAGGTACTAGGAAAGCAGAAAATGAATAATTTTTTGAATTATTATTGAAGAATATTTGTGTGTAGAAAAATGGATCTTTTTAAACTGTTGTGACTATTTTACTTGATTGTAATGAGAAACTAAAAGTGAATTATTTTATGTTTATAAATCGCTTTAAAGGTATGAGCAAAGAATTAGATGATTTGCTACATAGTAGTTGTTGCCATTACTATTTTTGAATTTCAAATTTATGGTTTGACTATGTATGATGATTCATTATGAGTTTCCTGTCAGACTGGATGCTCTTCAATCAGGAGAGCTGGATGCAAAAGTAGCACTTCTCTTAGAGCAGTGATTCTCAAAATGTGACCCTGAGACCACTTGAGAATTCTTAAGACCCTTTAGATGGACGACAAGATCAAAACTATTTTCATAAACTAGGATGTTTTAATTTTTGATATGATAAATATTGTTAGATATAAGTCCCATTACAAATGCTCTTTGAAAGTATCCTCAATTATTTTTATTTATTTTTTTTTGGTTGTTTGTTTTTTTTGCAAGGCAGTGGGGTTAAGTGAATTGCCCAAAGTCACACAGCTAGGTAATTATTAAATATCTGAGGTTAGATTTGAACTCAGGTTCTCCTGACTCCAGGGCCGGTGCTCTATCCACTATGTCACCTAGCCACCCCTATCCTCAATGATTTTTAAGAGTATGAAAGAGTAGAAAATGAAAACAAATGATTTTAAAACTACTACTCTAGAATATAGATTATAGTTTCTAGTATTCATTATGATAGTGGGTGAAACAGTGGAGGAGATGTCTAGAGAGTATACTGAAAAGGTCAACCAATAGAATTGGATATATTTAGTTGTTAGAAAGTTCTTCTCTATGAGCTAGGTGGTATAGTAGGTAGAATGTTGGGCATGGAATCAATAGGACCTGAGTTCAGATCCTGCCTCAATGATTTACTAACTTCTTGAATAAGTAATTTACTTTTGTCTACCTCAGTTTCCATATTTTTAAAATGAGAATAATAATAGTAACTACCTCCTCAATGTTGTAAAGATACAATAAGATAATATACATAAAACACCTTGCAAAAATTTAGTGTGATATGTGTTAACTAGTATTAAAAATCTACTTGTAATTATTTCTGAAATTTCTTAACAATGGTACTCCTATTTATTTGATTAAATTCCCCATCTTTCATTAGATATTCATGATCAGTTTGCTTTCTTCATTGGTACCCACAGAAGTTTAAATAACATCCAAAAAAAGAATAGAGAAAAACTTCTAGCATGTTTGGCGTATTCTCAGCTGATTTATTGGCAGATGAGGACAAGAGTAGCACAGGATGAGAATGTATAGAAGAGTTGCTATCAGAGATGAGATCACAGAACTATTTGAGTGCTGAAGCCTGTTTCACAGGCCCACACACAAATATAGAGTTGATTACTAGGATAGTCCAATATATTGTCATAGCTACTACTCAAAAAGTCCCATAAAGCCTTATGATGATAGGAAGGCCATCAGAAAATTTCTCTTAAAGAAGGAAGTATTTGACTGAGCCTTGAAAGAAGCCAAGGTGGGGTGGCTAGGTGGTGCAGTGGATAGAACACCAGACCTGGAATCAGGAGTACCTGAGTTCAAATCCAGCCTCAGACACTTACTAATTACCTAGCTGTGTGGCCTTGGGCAAGCCACTTAACCCCATTGCCTTGCAAAAAACCTAAAAAAAAAAAGGAGCCAAGGGTTCCAAGAGGCAGACATGAGGAGGAAGAGTATTCCAGGCATTAGAAATGGGCTATGCAGAGTACAATAGACAGAATATCATATATGGCTCATAGGAAAGAGATATGCCATATATGATTTAATCTATATCACATAAGAAAATAGGAAAGAGACCAGTTAGACAGGAGCATAGTGTGGATGATGGGGGAGGAAAATGCATTCAACTAGGAATCATAAGAGAGTCAGATTGCAAAAAAGCTTTAATTGGCTAAAAAAAGAAATATGTCTTCTACCCTAAAAGTTCTGAAGGACCACAGAAGCCAATTGTGTAATATCAATTTAGCAATCAATTTATGACTGTGAATTTGGCTGCTGTGTAGAGAATAAATTGGAGAAAGTTGAGGCTGAAACAAGGAAATCAACTAGGTTATTCCTTTTGTCTTTTTTTTAATTAATTAATTAATTAATTATTTTTCCATCCAGATAAAATTTCCTCCACCCTTCCTTCCAACCGCCCCCCCCCCCCTTTAGAAGGTTATTCCAATAGTCCAAGTGAGATTTGATGAGGTTCTGGGTCAGAGTAGTTTGTGATATGAATGAAGAGAAAGAACTTATGGAAGAGATCTTGACGCAAAATGAACAAGATTTGGCAACTCTTTGGATATGTAGGGTGAGTGAGAGTTGAAGATTCAAGAATGAATCCTATTTTAAACCTAGGGGCTTGGACAAAAGGTGGTGCTTTTGACAAAAGAGATAAATTAAGAGGAGGATGATTAGGGGGAGAATAATGAGCTCAGCTTTGAATATACTGTTAGAATGTCTTAAGGACATTGAGGCAGTCAAGTAAGCAGCTGGGATGCCAGGGTGAACTCAGGAGAGAAATTAAAGTTGGGTATATAGATTTGGGAAACATTTCTCAAAAGATCCAGGTGATAATTGAATCCATAGGTTCTTCAGATATCACCAAAATGGAAGAAGAAGAGTAAATGGTTTAGGATATCTTGTAGTGTAATCTGGAGCAGGATTGGAATGAATGCTACAGAGCAGTAGTCATACATTCGTGAGAAGAGAATTAAGAAAGAGAGGGGGGAGGGAATAGGTTTTCAGCTAAAAAAAGTCTTATGAAGCAGCTGATTCTGAAAGTTGGCCCATTGTCTCAAATTCTGAACTTCCCAATTATCATCTAATGCTCCACCATTCTCTCAATAACCTAGTCTGCTCCTCTTCATTTTCTCATATTTCCCCTCCCCACCACATTGAAAAGTGTTTTTCTGAGTGGAAGTTTCCTATGGATCTTTCTCTAGTCTTAGAAAATCTGTGGTTTTTTTAACATCAAGTTATGTCAGTAGTAATCTGAGTTGGCCACCATACACAAATAAATTCATATTTAATTAATATTCATTCAGTGTCTACAGGGAATCTTGCTCTATGCTCAAACCACTAAGGCAGATGAATGAGCATTACATCTTTCTATTATCCTAAAGGTCATCCTTTGAAATGTCATCATCCCCAAACCAATTGCATAAGCTCTAAATCTGGTTTACTCCCCAAATCTGAAGTGAGCAGAAGACATATTAAGGAATGATTAAACAAGTTGTGATACACAAATACAATGGAAAATTACTGTACTGTAAGAAGCAAAGAATATGACAAAAATAGAAGCTTGAAAAGATTTATTCAGATGAAGAACTGGTGCAAAATAAAATAAGACAAAGATAAGAATACAAATAATAACTGCAACAATGTAAAAAGTAAGAACCACAAAACAATCAAATCTGAATGCATTAAAATATTATGACTGAGTTTGATACCAAGGAATAGATATGGGAAATACTTTTTCTAAGTTGCTTTGCAAAGATAGAGAGCTTTTGATGTGGTACACTGAATTTACCAGAATTTTTTGATATGTGGGTTAGTTTTGTTGAACTATTTTCTTCCCTTTTTAATCTTTATTATAAGAGTTTGCTCTCAGGAAAGGAAAGAGGAAAGGATAAATTGGGAAACATAGTTGATCAATAAAATGTATTTAAAATATTTTTAATAAAATGAACATAAGAATGAAAGAACACCACGATGTGAAAAAAGGCATCAAGATAGTCAAATTATTTTACCTTAAAGTGGACTGGGGTGGTGAGAAGGTTGTCAAATTTTCTTCTATGCCAATTCATATCAGTAAGCTGTAGCATTATTGACAAATAATTAATTAATTTAATTAATATTTGTGATTCTCATCAGAACTACCATATGAGTCAAGTATCATAGGTTGTACCCCTATCCAGTAACTGAGTGTCAGGTAACTTACATAATATACTTAGGTTCACAAGTGTAAGAGGCAGATTTGATCCCAGGTTTTCTGACTCTGTGAAGGGTAGAACCCAGAAGAGTATAATGAAGTTGAAGGCCTTTATTTGAGTCTTTGATAATGTCTTATTGGTAGGACTATATCTATCTATACATTTTTGTGTTTAGTATTCCATTCTTCAGTTTGTCAATAGGGCTGTAGTAGGAAGCGGAGTTTAGGTCTACAGACAGTTGAAATAATCTCATGTTTTAGTCCACCATATGAGTCATTATATAAATGTAGTAATGTAGGAGTATAGAGAATCCTACAAAAATAGGTATCCCAGGCAGTACCCATTCTCTATTTTAAAAATCCAGAATAAAAATGCTTTCTGCTCAAATAGTTATGTTCCATTAGAATGTTAGAATAGAAAGATTATTCCAATAACAATAGATCTGAGCTACAATCCAAGATTTTCCATTATCTAGCTGTGCAACTTTTGGGGAAAAAAAAGATTTTTTTTTTTCTGTTTAGGTCACAGTTTCCAAATTTATAAAATGAAAGTGAATCAAAAAAATTTTAAGTTCCATTCCATTTCAAAATTCTAGAAAATTGCTTGGAAAGTGAAGTTGCCACTGGAGCCAATAGGCTCCAGTTTCCCTCATACAGCTTCCTGGTCATTTGGGGACATAAAAGTCCCAACCTAAAACCACATGAGTGACTATTGACCAGATATATTTTCATGAGATGTCAAGGGCAGCTGGAACTACCAAAGGGGAAGTTAAGCACCACTATAATCTTGCTGCATGTTCTTTCTGTGTTAGAATATTCAATGACTTTATCATTGTTTGTCATTGTTCAATGATTGTATAAGTGCTTCATTTCATCTCAAAATTGAACCTTAACTGAGAAAATGCTACCATTAGAACTATATACACTTCTGAGAAAAGTGGGAAGCAGTCTAAAAGAAATTAGATTTTAAATCAACATTGTATGCCATTTTCCACAATAAACTCCAAGTAATCTCATGATCCGAATAAAAAAAAGTATATCACTTTTTAAAAAGAGGACAAATTAAGGGGATGCCTTTCACAATTGTGATTAAGGGGCAAATTAATAATCAAGGGAGAGACATGAGCTTAAAATTAATTATTTGGTTCAATTAGAATTAGAAGGGAAAAATTCATATTCTAGATATATGAGGAACTGATGAAAATATAAAAGAATAATACCATTCTCCAAGAAATAAATGATCAAGTACATGATCAGGAAGTTTTCAAATGAAGATATGTTGGCTAATAATCATATGAATTTATCTCTAATCTCTATAATGAGAGAAATGTAAATTCAAATAATTTTGGGATTAGACCTTACATTCATCAGATTGGCAAGGATGACAAAAAATAGAAAATTACAAATGCTAGAAGAGTTGTGATAGGCCAGGCAAATTATTTCTCTGTTGGTAAAGCTATTCATGTGTTCAACGATTCTGGAAAACATGTACAAACTATACTCAAAATACTATAAAACTCTCTATAAACCCTTTGACCTAGAAAAATTAGTATTAGGCATGTATGCAAGGAGATCAAAGACAGAAATCAAGGGACTATATGTTCAAGAATATTTATTATAAAACTTGTGATGGAAAATGCCATTCACATCCAGAGAGAGAACCATGAAGTCTGAATGTAGCTCAAAGCTTACTATTTCTACTTTTTTTTAATTTATTTTTAGTTTTTATTTCTCATCATTTTTTCCTTTTGTTCTGATGCTTCTTTCATAATATAACCAATATAGAAATATAATTAACACGATTATACATATATATATGTAATCTATATCAGATAGCTTATGTCTTGGGAAGGGAGGAAGACAGAAAGAAGGAAGAAAATTTTCAAAAAATTAATGTGGAAACTGTCTTCACGTGTAATTGGAAAAAATCAAATGAAATCAAATGAAAAATAATATTTATAATAGCATTTTTTCTTATAGCAAAAAACAAGAGCAAAGTATATTATTAGCAATTGGGATTTGGAGAATGACTGAACTAATAATGCTAGACCATGTGCCCTTGATGGCAGAAACTCTTTTGCCTCTTTTTGTATTCACTGAACTCAGCTTAATGTCTGGGACATAGTAGGCATTTAAACATTTTTTATTGACTGTTACATAAATATAATGGAATTTTTTAATCTGTCATATTTATCATAAATAAGTGACAAATATGACAGATTCAAAGAAATATGGAAAAACATTTATGAACTGATGTGAACTAAAATTTATAAAATGAGAAATAACTGAAATAATAAATCAGAGATGACTATAATATAATTGTGTGAAAGGAAACAACTTTGAACGAATTGTGATGAGCAGTATGCTCAGAAAAACCTGTAAACTGTGTGGCCTTGGGCAAGCCACTTAACCCCATTACCTTGCAAAAACTAAAAAAAAACAAAAACAAACAAAAAAAAAAAACCTGGAAAGACTTATATGAACTTAAATAAAATGAACAGAACAAGGAGAATATTGTATACATTAACAACAATATTTTATGATGATCAGTTGGTAAATGACTTAGTATCAATCTCAGTGAAAGAACTGATGAAATCTGAATACAGATAGAAGCATACTTTCTTTGAGTTTTTGCCTATTTTCTTTTACATGACTAACATGGAATAGGTTTTACATGACCACACATGTAATAGTTGTTCTTCAATTTCAAAGATAACCACACCAGCCAAATTAATGGTGGTATGACTTGTACTTTATGTTTATTATAGTGAGAGGAATGTTGTGCAAAGACATTCTTTGCATTTGCCTTTTCCAAAACCATTTCACCCCATGGTCTGATTTTAGGAGAAGCAGGACTTCTAGTGATGCTGCAGGAGTCTCTTGGCCTTTGTTTCCTCTCCTTCATCAGCAAGCACCTCAGCCTTTATTACAGCACTTGGCTAAGTGCCACTATATGGTATCTTTTGATAGAATGGTGATATCACTGAATATCCAAACCTGTTTCTCAATGGACTAATTTTCAGTACTATCTTTCCTCACATATCAGTGAGGAACCACAATGTGTCAGCAACACCAGGCTGTGACAATACAGCACATTGAAGTCTGACACTTGTTGGTAAGGTCTTTCCTCACAGACCTTCAACCATCACTCCTCTCAGAACTCGGACTTTGATTTCCTGTAATATGCCCAATGGGTCCTGGGAATAACACTACAGGATCACTGGTTGGCTTTGGCATCAAATATAAGGTATCTTATCATCTTCAAGAAAATATTCTTGGCAAATGCCTTTTCAGTATAAAAGGGAAGGGAGAGAGGAAGTGAATTCAGAATTTTAAATTTTTTTAAATGAATGTTAAAAAAAAGCTTTTACATGCAATTGGGGGGAAATTAAAAAAAAGAAAGAAGTTGAGTACTGACCAAAATAGAAATTAATCATAGCTTCAAAAGATTGACTTTGAAAAATATCTCTTATCTTTAGGCAAAAAGGTAATGGATTTAAGAAGCAGATCAAAGATAGTCAAAGTACTGATTTAATTCACTTAACTATATTTATTTATTCCAAGAGTAAGCTTCTTCTGAGGTGTGAAGGGCAGGTGGGTCAATAAGTTGTTATAGAGATGAAAAAAACTTTTTAAAAATTCAAGAGTTACTAAGGACATATATTAATCCAAATTAGGTCAATCTAGACAGAGTCAGACTGCCTCCATATGCTAGATTATGTAAAATCCCATAATTTCTGGGTAGTAGATAAAGTTTCTAAGAGACAAAAATGTATAACAGAAGTGGCATTTCATTGAGAGAATCTGTCAGGAAATGGAAATGTCAATAGGCTATTTCTAGTGGGAAATCTCGAGGACTACAGTTTAAGGTTCAAGATTTTGGAGACCTAGTACCTCACACTTACCCCACAGGGTTGCTATGACAATCAAATAAAATAAGTAAAGCACTTGCAAACCTAAAACACTATATAAATACTAACTATTTTTGTTTTAGGAAAATAACTATGACAAAAAATTATTTAAAATATATATACACTAAAATGTATATGTTTAAATATATAAAGCACTTACAGTTCATAAAATGAAATGTTAATTTGTTGAATAAGCAATTGTAAATTGTTTTAGAAGTATTATATTTGTGGAAGAATGCTACAACAAGATTTTGCTTTTGAAATGTGATCTATCTGTTAAAGCTTCCAAAGAAAAAACCCTCTCCAAATTGAATCCTAGATTTAGTGTGGGGAAACAAAACCAATCTATTTGATATATCTGAGTATTTTTTCCATGTGAAAGCTGAGTTGGTTGGTTCCCATGAAGTGCAGCAGATGCTCTGGATCCCAAACTAGATGCATTCACTGCTGTAATCAGGAGAGTTCCTACTGTTGACAAACCCCACATTTTCCCCATTAGTGGATACTGACAAGATGCATATTTTCCCCTTCCCAGGGTCAGCACAAAGTCTAATGCTGATAAAGCAAAGCAAGCTCCCCCTTTGGTCTGGGGTTGGCACTGTCCAGCATGCATGGTAGTGTTGATAAGCAAAAGAAGCACTTTTTTGAACTTTGATCAGGCATAGAAAGTCAATTTAATCACAGTGAAGACCTCTATGAAAGCAGGTAGGAAATCATTTGACCTGAGCAGAAGGTGGAAATTAAAAAATAATTTAGCCAACTATCTTAGAGAATTTAGACAGTTTAATGTGGAATGAAAACATTCCATCCCTGGAAATCTTTGGGGGGTTGACTCATCACTCCCCAAGTGACTCAACTGGTACCACATTTTTTATTTAATATTTATTCTCATTTTGTACAAATAATGTTTTTTTACATTAATAAAATATTCTTGTTTAAGAGTAAACGAAATAACCCCCCCATAAATATAGACTCGCTTGAGCGATAAAGTTAAGGGGAGAGAAAAAAATTAAAATTAAAAAAAAATAATAGTAATAATTGTAGGTATGGCCAGGTGGCGCAATGGACAGAGCACCAGCCCTGGAGCCATGAACACCCGAGCCCACATCCGGCCCTGTACACCCAACAATCACCCAGCTGTGTGACATGCAAGTCACCAGAACCCCACACCCTGCAAAAAAAACAAAAAAAGAAAAAAAGACTCAAAATAAAATAAAATAGTAATAATAGTAGGGGTGGCTGGGTGGCGGACAGAGCATTGGACCTTGAGCCAGGAGCACCCGGGTCCAATCCAGGCTCAGACACTCAACGATCAACCTGCTATGCGGCCCCATTTGCCCTGCACCCCCCCAAAATAATATAAAAATGTGCTTCAGTCTTTGTTCCAAAACCAAGAACTCTGTTGTGGGTGGATCACATTCTTTATGATAAGTCCATGGCAAAAGTTACTTCCATATTTTTCCGCCGTTGCCATTGCTGATTGCAACTGCCTCCTTTCGTATTTCTCCACTACCATGTACTATATTTTCTCTCTCCTTTCACTCTGACTGTGATGTAGGGTAGCTGAGTGGCGTAGCAGACATATCCCCGGCTCTAGGGCCAAGAGGCCCTGAGCCCCTCATCTTAGGCCCAGCATCCACCTGGCCCTATGGTCTCAGACAGGCCTTCCAATCCCAGCCTTGCAAGAAGTAAAAAAGAAAATGTGTTCTATCTGACCACTCTCCCATGGTCCATCCTCTCCTCCATCACTCACATTCCCCCCCCCTTCCCCCATCCCCTTTCTCTCCTTCTTACTCCACATGTCTATACCCCATTGAATATATATATATATATATATGGTGCTTCTCCTAGCCACCTCTGATGAGAGCGAAGACTCCCTCATTCCCCCTTGCCTTCCCCCCTTCCATATCATTGCAATAGCTCATTGTAATAAAGGAAAATATTATTATATGAAATATCTTGGCCTATTCCCCCTCTCCTTTTCTTTCTCCATTACATTTTCCTTTTTTCTATTGACTCCATTTTTACACCATATTTTATCTTCAAATTCAGCTTTCTCCTGTGCTTCAAATATAAAAGCTCCCTCTACCTGCTCTATTAACTGAGAAGGTTCATATGAGTATTATCAGTGTCATTTTTCTATGCAGGAATACATGCAGTTCATCATCATGTCCCTCATATTTTCCCCTTCTCCTCCAATCTCTATGCTTCACCCGAGTCCTGTATCTGAAGATCAAACCTTCTGTTCAGCTCTGGCCATTCCAACAGGAACATTTGGAATTCCCCTGGTTCATTGAAAGTCCATCTTTTTCCCTGGAAGAAGACATTCAGCCTTGCTGGGTAGTTGATTCTCGGTTGCATTCTAAGCTCTTTTGCCTTCCAGTATATTATATTCCAAGTCCTACAAGCTTTTAATGTAGTTGCTGCTAAGTCCTGTGTGATCCTGACTGCAGCTCTACAATATTTCTGTGTCCTTCTGGCTGCTTGTAATATTTTCTCTTTGACTAGGGAGTTCTGGAATTTGGCTATAATATTCCTAGGGATTGGTTTTTTGGGATCTCTTTCTGGGGGTGGGATTGGTGGATTCTCTCCATTTCTATTTTGCCCTCTGCTTCTAGGATATCAGGGCAATTTTCCTGTAGTAATTCTTTGAAAATGATGTCAAGGATCTTTTCCTGATCATGACTTTCAGGTATTCCAATAATTTTTAAATTATCTTTCCTAAGTCTGTTTTCCATATCAGTTGTTTTTTCAATGAGATATTTCACATTTTCTTCTAATTTTTCATTTTTTTGGTTTTGAAGTATTGGTTCCTGATTTCTGGTAAATTCATCAATCTCCCTGAGTTCTATTCTTTGTATGAAGGATTTGTTCTCCTCAGAGAGTTTTCTCATCTCTTTTTCTATCTGGCCAATTTTGCTTTTTAAAGCATTCTTCTCAATAAGTTTTTGAACTGTTTTATCCATTTGACCTAAGCTGGTTTTTAGAATGCTATTTTCTTCAGCATTTTTTTGGATTTCCTTGACTAGGCTGCTGACTTCATTTTCATGTTTTTCCTGCATCTCTCTCATTTCTTTTCCCAGTTTTTCTTCTAACTCCCTCATTTGATTTTCAAAGTCTTTTTTCAGCTCTGTCATAGCCTGAGCCCAATTTCTGTTTTTCTTGGAGTCTTTAGATGCAGGAGCTTGTGCTTCCTCATCTTCAGACTGAGTATTTTGATTCTTCTTGGGCTCATATGCAAAATATTTCTCAGTGGAGTTCCTCTTTTTTCTCTGCTTGCTCATTTTCCCAGCCTAAGCCTGTTTTGGGGGTGCTTTCTGAGCTTTTGGGACACTCCCACAAGGATCTCAGTGTGAGAGGCTCTGTCCTCCCTCCTGGTCTGTGAATGACCATAAGCACCCTCCTCTGCCACGGGGCTGACAAGACTATGAGGTCTTTGCAAGTAGGGATTGTTTCATTCATTCTACTTATCTCCTTTGTGAATAGCACAGTGTTAATAGGTTTTCAGCATAAAAGTTTGTTGATTAATGAAAAAAAACTTGCTCTCACCTGATCTGAATCTTACCCCACTCTGATCATTAGACAGCAGCATTTATGGATATGAAGCAAATTCTATTTGTTGCATGATCAGAAATGGAAACTGTTGGCCCTTCAAAGAAATATTCTTCCTGCCAGAAAGATAGCATCACCTGGTAATAAGGAAACCTGGACTTGCTAGGTTACTTTAGAGACGTTCAGGTTTTGTGTCTCTGGATAAGTCACTTAACTTATCAGAGCTCTCAGCAATTCTCTAAGACTCTAAGTCTTAACCAATAATTCAGCACATATATATTGAATATTGGCTTCTTTACAGGTACTCTGTTACCAGTATAAAGAATGAAATAATCTCTGCTCCCAAGGAGCATGTACTCAAAGGGGAGATATAAAAAGTATACATCTATCTATCTATCTATATCTATATCTATATCTATATCTATATCTATATCTATATCTATATCTATATCTATCTATCTATCTATCTATCTATCTATCTATCTATATATATATATATATATATATATATATAATGTATACAGAATAAACATATTCATCTTCCTGAATTCAAATCTGGCCTCAGACACTAACGGTGTGACCCTGCTCAAGTCACTTGTTTCTGTATTCTCATCTGTAAAATAAGGAGAAGGAAGTAGTAAATAGTGAAACACTCCAGTATCTTTATCAAAAAACCCCAAATACAGACACAAAGAATCAGACAGGAAAGTTTCAATGACTAAAGAACAAGTTAGGGAAGGAAGTCACTATACAATAGAGGTGGTGGTAGTCAGGAAAGGTCATGTTAGAAGATGTTTCTCCATCTGTGTCTTAAAGGAAAAGAAGAATTCTTTGAGGAAGGGGTGGAGAAGCTCATTCCAACAACACTGTATGGTCAGTGGAAATGATAAGTACATATAAGTGGAAACATTTAAGTACAAAAGTATATGAACATACAAAGGTTCAAGATCTCCCAAACTTTAGTGCAGGTTTTAAGCTTTAATAAATTAAATATTAAATTACAAAACCTTTATTAGTTTAATAGCTTTAAAATATCAAAGACTTTTGGAACACTTACTATAACTTGTAGAGAAACTTTTGATGTACATTGGTAGATTGGGGGATTCTCTGTATTAATGAGATTATAAAGTTCAAACTAAAAGTTAAGTCAGAATTACATCTCACTTCTAAAATTTAGTAGATATCCTAAGTACAACATACTTGGATGGCAAAATGTCAGTGAATTAGAATATATTTAAAGCTATCACCCTAATGAACAGAGTTCTTTGGTGACTTCACAAGCACTTCCAGTTTTTGAAGAGCTTCCAGTTCAAGAATATTCAGTGCACAATCAATGTGTAGCAGTGCCAATTAATGAAGTTTGGCTTGCTAGAATCTTGGATAAGAATATGCTATCTATAACCTTGTACAGCTGGGTGTTAATCATGCCTTTTATCTTTGTTTTTGTCCTGCCTTTTTCATGTGTTGTGTGTTTGTGTGTGTGTGTGTGTGTGTGTGTGTGTGTGTGTGTGTGTGTGTGTTATGTCTCTTCTGTTTGATTCTGATTTTCATTCAAGGGCAGAAATTGTATCTCCTATACTGCTTTTCTTTTCCTGTCATGTATGAGGAATCTTAAAATATTTTGGCCACTGACCGTCCATGTAGCCAAAAACCAGTCAATTCAATCAGCTTACTGAAAAGATCAGTCAATTGGGTTATAGATGAAGAGGAAAGGATATCAAACTTGGGTTCTTTTTTTTTTGAATGTTTAAATTTTCCAAGTGACAACACTGCTTGTAATCTAGAATATCACAAACAGAGGGAGGTAATATAGTGTTGATGACAACTGCCCCTTCTTAGGATTGAAATATTTTAAGAGTTCATAAAATGCTAGGTACCTTTCAGAATAGACCTATGCCCCTTGCCTTCCAAGAATTTACCCTTTAAGATGACAAGTGTATATTTATGACTTATATGAACTTCTCACATTACAATGAGAATTATCTTGAAAATATTGATCCAAGGGATTAATTTCTGACGAAGATTTGGAATAAAATTATTAGAAAAGTGGCTTGATAGGCAGTTTGAGAATTCATTACCCTGGAGTAATTGCTTAGTGTTGTGTCAAACTTTAGTGATTTTGAGTTTAATAAGGTATTGCTATGAACCATCCAAAAAAAAAGGTACAAACATATTTCTCAGAGACTGGACTGTGAGCAATATCTATAGAGAAGGAGGTAGTATGGAAATGTTAGGACTGCTGAAGTCAACAGTAGGAGAATGTGAATTGAAGTACATCTTCAAGGTGAATGAACAGGGGAATTTTCCCATGCTGTTTATGTTGAAATTCACCTTGATGGTAGGAAATAGTGTTCTTTCTTTGTTTTTATTGAATATGAAACAACAACATTTAGATCTTACAATTTAAGAATTGGAAGTAAACTTAGATATCATATACTATAACCTACTTATTTTTCTGATTGAATGTCAGAGGGTTTAATGGTTAATGACAGAACTAGGATTATACACTACATAAAACTGATTTCCATAGTAAGAGACCTGAGGGCAGGGACTGTCTTTTCCATGTTAACACAGTTCCTTCTATATAGGAGGCATTGTATGTTTATTGATTGATCAGATATAAGAATCCTCATGAAAAACATGGTTAAGGTCAGTAGTAATAGGGAAGTTGTGGCTGAGGGTTTAATAATTAATTGTCAATAATGATAAAAACAAAAAGCAATGCTTTTGAACTGATGCTGAACCAGAAAAACACTGTACCATCCTAACAGCAACATGGGGGCGATGATCAAACTTGATGGACTCACTCATTCTATCAGTGCAACAATCAGGGACAATTTTGGGCTGTCTGCAAAGGAGAATACCATCTGTACCCAGAGAAACAACTATGGAGTTTGAACGAAGACCAAAGACTATTCCCTTTAATTTAGGGGGAAAAAACCTGATATCTGATGTCTGATTTTGCTATCTCTTATACTTTATGTTTTGTCCTTAAGGATATGATTTCTCTCTCATCACATTCAATTTGGATCAATGCATACCATGGAAACAATGTAAAGACTGACAAATTGCTTTCTGTGGGGGGGGGGTAGGAAAGTAAGATTAGGGGAAAAATTGTAAAACTCAAAATAAATAAAGTCTTTTTAAAAAAGCAATGGTTTGTTGTAAAATGATTTTTTAAGTAAAGGAAAAGAGAAAGCACTTAATCATGTAAGGCATATGAATAGTTCATTAGTAAAAATGGCAGCACCTAATGTATGTTTACTGAATCTGGTAGAACAAAAACCTACATTTCTATGTCCTTTTATTTACTGAAAATATGATTCATTTTGTGAAGTTATTGCTTCAACTGTTCAGAGTAAATACTAAAACAAATCATTGGATTGTTGCCATAGTGAATTTGTCATAGCTAACACAGACTGTCTTATTTGTACAGTCAATCAACACATATTTGTTGAGAGTCTATAATGTACAAGACTTTGTGCTAAGCAATCAACTGCATTCCCTCTCCTCTAACTGCAGAAAATAAAATTAGATTTAGCAGGGAAGAGTACAGTTCTGGGGGACTTCACTAAAGAAATCCCTCCAATATGATTTTACTCAATTAAAGAGTGTTCTTTGGGCATGGTCACATAACCAATTTTGAATGGAAACAATATGACACAAGGGAAAGAGAACAAGTTTTGCAAATGATAAAATACTGATTCTTTTTCTTGCTAATAATAAAGGAAGGTAAAGTAGTTTTTTTATATTTTTTTATTTAACAAATATTTATTTTCTTTCCCTTCATCAGAAAAAAATTTAGCAAGACTCTCATAACAAATGGTCAAGAAAAACAAATTCCTAGAGTGGGCATCTGGGTGTAGTAGGTAGGTATGCAAGAAAAGAAGTTGTTGGTTTGTTATCCTGCTTTTTTTAGCTAAAGATTTTATCAGATCTCTCAGTGAAATATCACAAAATATCTTCTGTTTCTCCTATCAATGCTCACCATTCTGCCTCCTTCACATTATTTAACTTTCTCATTATTAAATCTTCTTCATATTGAGTTTTATTGTATAAATTCATTTATTTACTGTTTCTCTTAGTTAATTCAAAACTTCAAGTTCATCTTTTAATCAGGAGTTCTAGACAAAATATGATTTCTGTGAAATCCAATTTGCCTCACTGAAATTGAAGTCTAGTTTAGAAAATATTTGATGTTGTTATTTAGTCATTTTTAGTCGTGTCCAACTCTTGAAAGTTTTCTTGGTAAAGATATTGAAGGAGTTTTCCATTTCCTTCTTCAGCTCATTTTACAGATGAGGAAACTGAGGCAAACGGTTAAGTGCTGTGCCAACAGCTAGTAAATGTCTGACCTCAGATTTAAGTTCAGGAAGGAGTCCAGGTCCAACACATTATCCATTATGCTATGTAGCTGTGACTTAGGAAATATATGTGGACATTTTTTCCTTCCTTCCTTCCTTTTCAATTTTGGGCCTTCATTATATTTTCAAAAGTATAGGTGAGTATAATTTTGTCAGCTTTCATTAGATACCTTATCATTAGCTAGATGGCACAGTAGGTATAGCAATAGTCCTGAAGTCAGGAGGACCTGAATTCAAATCCAGACTCAGATACTACTATCTGAGATATGTGAAGTTGAACAAGTCATTCACACCCAGTGCTAACTTCATATGTGGTCACTGAACCTAGGTGATTCTAGAGAAGAAAGTGAGGCTAATAACTCAGCACAGTCCCCCCCCAACTCAAATCCAATTTACATACATGTCATAGTATCACTTCCCTTCTTTGAGAATGAAGGACAAACATCATTATTATTGCTAGTGATCTCTCATTGACATTTTTTAGGCCATTGTCAAGAAATAAAAATCCTATTTTCAAACAACCGCTTCTTCATCAGATATTCACTTTTCAACTCCCATTTTTCTAAAGTCACTGCTTTTAACAGACTTTGAATGAAAAATGTCATAAGAATTGTATTATATGTATCTTAGAGAAATATACCTCAGACATGACCCATATAAGTTTTAACAGAATTATTCAGGCAGAAAGTACTCAAATGGAACACAGAAACCATAGCTGTTTTGACCTCAGTAATAGTTTTTGAAATCCTTTGGAGATACAACAAAAGACTGATCAAAGCAAGGACACCAATAATTTGGACAGATTTTGGCCAGAGACTGCAAAGTCCTTTATTCCCCTTTTAAAAATCTGCCTGGAAAATAAAAGCAGATGTCTGCCGCAGCTACCAAGAAAAGCTACAAATAAGAGATATTTTAAACAAATAAATTTTCTTTTTTGTGCACTGAAATTTACATTTGTGCCAACTGATCTTAAAGTCACTTGGGTGCAGGAATTCCTGTTGATTGCCAATTCCAATTCATATATATAACTGCCCTGTCATCTTTCATGTAGCCAAACTTAAGAGATGGTCCTTGGTAGTACAACTGGGATTGCTATACAGTGCTTTTTTCAGCAGTTTCAACTTTCTGGGTTCACAAGATGGAATAATGCAGCCACTAGTACCTTCACCTCTGAGATTATTTCCCAGATAATATATCCATGTAATATATCTAGTTACTTACATGTTGTTTCTCCCATTAGAATATGAGCACCTCAAGGGTGGGAAGTTTTTATCTTTCTTTTGATCACCAATAACCTTACACAGGATCAATTAAAGTTTTAATAAATGTTGGTCTTTTTTAATTAATTCACAGAAGGTAGGAAGAATGAAAATCATTCTTTTGTTATACCTGTAGGAGATAAAGATAAATTTTGCTTCCTTATGGATGAATCTTGAACTCTGATAAGGAGAGAGACAGCAACAGAGACAGAGACACCAAAACAGAGAGAGACAGAAACAGAAGAAGAGAAAGGGAGATTAAGAGAGAGACAGAGACAAGGAGACAAAGACAGAGACAGGAAAACAGTTAAATATGGAGAAATTTATAGATATTTTTTGTTTTTACACCACCTTCATTTTGAATATATATATATCCCTCTTTCTTCTCCTTCCCAGAAAGCTATCCTTTGCAATATTGGATAAAAAAAAAAAGGAAAAAAAAGCAATTCAGTAAAACCAACTAACTTATTAACTGAGTCAGAATATATATGCTGGGTTCTAATCCCATTCTTTTACAATGAAGGGAGGGAATAGTATTTTTTTTATCCCTTCATTGTGCATAATTTTGGTCATAATTGTACAACTTTCAGATTGTTTTGTGGGGGAGGGGAAGGCCTTTCCTTACACTGTAATAAAGATTGTATACTTAACAATTCTGGTTTTGGTGTGTATAACATTCCATAGGATATATCTTTTCATGTGACATCTTTTTTTGTTTATGTTATATTATTACAATAATCTTGCTGTGAGAGTAATCATGAACCCCACTCTCCCCCAAAAAGATGAGAAACCTCAAGAACAGTGAGAGGAAAAAAAAAGAAAAAGTGTACTTCAGTCTGTGTTCAGATTCCAATGGTTCTGTCTCTGGGATGAGTTGCCTTGCCCATCATACCCAGCAGAGAAGTTGCTTCAATATTTTCCCCACAGTTTGCTATCACTAGCTGCATTTCCCTCCACTCTATTACTCCCCACTTTCATCTATTCCATTCTCTCTCTCTTTTCATCCTGTCCCTGTTCAGAAGTGCTTTTTTATCTGAGTACAGTCTCCCACAATCTTCCCTCTCTTTTATCACCTGCTCCCCCCTTCCCTTTCCCTATTTCCCCTTATCCCATCCCTTTCCTCTCATTTTTCTCTAGGGTAAGATAGATTTCTATACCCTCTTAAGTGTGTATGTTATTTCCTCTCAGAGACATTTTTGATGAGAATGAAGGCTCTGGGGTGGCTAGGTGGCGCAGTGAATAGAGCACTGGCCCTGGAGTCAGGAGTACTTGAGTTCAAATCCGGCCTCAGACACTTAATAATTACCTAGCTGTGTGACCTTGGGCAAGCCACTTAACCCTATTTGCCTTGCAAAAGAATAAAAATTTAAAAAAATGCTGAGAATGAAGGTTCACTCATTCCCCCCTCACCTTCCCCCATTCCACTCCATTGAAAAAGCTTTTTCTTGACTCTTATGTGAAAATTCTTAGCCCCTTCTTCCTCTCCTTTCTCTTCCTCCCAGTACTTTCCTTTATCACCCACTGACTCCATCTTTTTACTATATTATGCCATTATATTCAGCTCCTTCCTGTGCCTTGTCTCTATATATGGTCCTTCTAACTGCTCTTATAATGAGAAAGTTCATATGAGTTATCAGTATCTTCTTCCTATGCAGGAATATAAGCAGTTCAACATCATTAAGTTCTCATAATTAGTTCTTCTCATCCACCCCCTCTATGGTTCCCCCAAGTCCTGTACTTGGACATCAAACTTTCTATTCAGCTCTGGTTGTTTCAACAGGAAAGTTTGAAAGCCCCTGTTTCATTTAAAATCCATCTTTTCCCCTGAAAGAGGATGTTCATTTTTGCTGAGTAGTTGATTCTCAGTTGTAAAGCAAGATCTTTTGCCTTCTGGAATAATATATTCTAAGCCCTACAAGCCCTTAATGTAGATGCTACCAGATCCTGTGTACTCCTGATTATAGAGCCACTGTAATTGAATTGATTGTTGCTTGTTGAATTGCTTTTAGTATTTTCTCTTTGACTTGGGAATTTTAGAGTTTGACTATAATATTCCTGGAAGTTTTTCTTTTGAGATCTCTTTCAGAAGGTGACCAGTGAATTCCTTCAATTTCTATTTTACTCTCTGTTTCTAGGATCTCAGGGCAATTTTACTTTATTATTTCTTGAAAAATGAAGTCTAGGCTCTTTTCCTGGTCATGACTTTCAGGCAGCTCAATAATTTTTAAATTATCTCTTCTGGATCTGTTTCCAAGGCCAGTGTTTTTCCAATGAGATATTTCACATTTTCTTCTAATTTTGGGGTTTTGGGGTATAGTTTTATTTCTTCCTGAGTTCTCCCAAAGACATCAGCTTCCTTTAGTTACATTCTGCATTTGAAGGCGTTATTTTCTTCAGAGAGCTTTTTTATCTCCTTTTCCAGCTGGCCACTTCTGCTTCTTAAGGCATTCTTTTCCCCATTTGCTTTTTGTGTTGCTTTTTCCATTTGGTCTAAACTGGTTTTTAAAATGTTGTTTTCTTAAGTATATTTTTCTGTTTCTTTCACCAAGTTCTTGACTTGGTTTTCATGATTTATCTGTATCACTCTCATTTCTCCTCCCAATTTTTCCTCTACCTCCCTTAATTGCTTTTCAAAGTCTTTTTTGAGCTCATCCATAGCCTGAGCCCATTTTCTATTTCTCTTGGAGGTTTTAGATATGAAGGCTTCAATTTTGTCATGATCTGAGTATTTATTTTGATTCTCCATGGGACCAAGGTAATTTTCTATGGTATGATTCTTCTTTTTCTATTGTTTCCCCATTTCCTCAGCCTATGACTGATTTACCACACTTCCAAGGCTTGGGGTGGGGGGGGATTGGGGACAACCCACAAGGACCTTAGTTACTCCAAGGTCTTATGAGAGGCACTGATTGCTCTCTTGCCTGTTTTCAGGCCCTCTCCTCTGTCCTGGAGCTGTGAGGGTGGTCACACTCGGCTATGGTGGTGTTGTGGGGGCCCAGACTGCAACCTGTATCTGAGTGTGGGCAAACAGCTGAGTCCTGCCTCAGGGACATCTGTGGACTGAGAGCTCTGGCCATGGTGGGTGGCTCTGCCACCTTCCATTGCAGGTTCTCACCGCAGGGCTGCTCTGAAACCCACACTCCACTCAGCACTCATTCTGGTGTTGCTGAGTTCTCTCACCATCCCTTCCGGATGTCTCTGATAATCCTTTGGCCAAGAGGTCCAGAAACCACTCCCTCTGCCCCAGACCCAGGTGCCTGGCCCAAGTCTGCTGTGCTGCAGCTTTTTCCAACCCCTAATCCCAGTGGAACAAACGTTTCCTGCAGAACTTCTAAGTTGTCTTGGACTGGGAAATTGTATTATACTCAGTCTTTTTGAGGTTTCTGCCCCTCTAAATTTTAGCTAGAATCATAATTTCATGGCTTTTGGAGTTTTTTGGGGAACAAATTTCTAGGAATTCCTGCCTTCACACCACCATCTTGGCTCTGCCCCATGTGACATCTTCATATTCATCATTTCTAATGGAGCAGTAATATTTCATTACTTTAATCTGCCATGATTTAGCTATTCTTCAATTAATAGGTATCAACTTTGTTTCTGGGTTTTTACTAACTAAAAAATGCCCCCCCAAAAGATTTTATGAATATTTTGATGTGTCTGGGATCTTTCTTTCTGGGTTTGACTTCTTTTTTTATTATTAAATATTTCTTTATTCTCATTTTGTACAATTTTTTTAATACATTAATAAAATATTTTTGTTTAAGAGTAAATAGAATAACCCCCCCAAAAATATAGACTTACTTCAGCAATAAAGGGGAGAGAAAAAATTAAAATTGAAAAAATAATAGTAACAATTGTAGGTATGGCCAGGTGCCGCAGTAGACGGAGCACCAGCCCTGGAGCCAGGAGCACCTGAGCCCATATCCAGCCCCATACACCCAACAATCCCCCAGCATTGTGACATGAGAGCTACCCCAACCCCACTGCCCTACATAAACTAAAAAAATAAAAAAAGACATAAAATAAAATAGTAATAATAGTAGGGGCGGCTGGGTGGCGGACAGAGCACTGGCCCTTGAGCCAGGGGCACTAGAGTCCAAATCTGGCCTCAGACACCCAGCAATCACCCTGCTATGTGATCTCAGGTAGGCCACCCAGTCCCATTTGCCCTGCATACCCCCAAATAATAATAATAATAATAATAATGATGATGATGATAATGTGCTTGAGTCTTTGTTCCAACACCACCAACTCTGTCACAGGTGGATCAAATTCTTTATGATAAGTCCATCACAAAAGTTACTTCCATATTTTTCCACCATTGCGATTGCTGATCACAACTCCCTCCTTTTGTATTTCTCCAATACCATATACTGTATTTTCTCTCTCCTTTCACTGACTGCTGTAGGGTAGCTGAGTGGCACAGCAGACAGATTCCCTAGCCCTGGGGCCAAGAGGCCCTGAGCCCCCATACCACCCCTTAAGCCGAGCATCCACATGGCCTTGTGGTCCCGGACAGGCCATCCAATCGCAGCCTCTTGCAAGAAGTAAAAAAGTAAATTCATTATATCTGACCACTTTCCCACCATGGTCCATCCTCTCCTCCTTCATTCACATCCCCACCCCTTCCCCCTGTCCCCCCACTCTCCTTCTTACTCCAGATGCCTATACCCCATTGAGTATATATGCTGTTTCCTCTCCTAGCTACCTCTGATGAGAGTGAAGATTCCCTCATTCCCCCTTGCCTTCCCCCCTTCCATATCATTGCAATAGCTCATTGTAATAAAGAAAAATCTTATATGAAATATCTTGGCTTATTCCCCTCTCCCTTTTCTTTCTCCCCTTACATTTCTCTTTTTTCTATTGACTCCATTTTTACAAAATATTTTATCTTCAAATTCAGCTTTCTCCAGTGCTTCAACTTTAAAAGCTCCTTCTACCTGCTCTGTTAATTGAGAAGGTTCATATGAGTATTATCAGTGTCATTTTTCTATACAGGAATATATGCAGTTCATCATCATTAAGTCCCTCATATTTTCCCCTTCTCCACTCTCTATGCTTCACCTGAGTCTTGTATTTGAAGATCAAACTTCTGTTCAGCTCTGGCCATTCCAACAGGAACATTTGAAATTCCCCTGGTTCATTGAAAGTCCATCTTTTTCCCTGGAAAAAGTACCCAGTTTTGCTAGGTAGTTGATTCTTGGTTGCATTCTAAGCTCTTTTGCCTTCTGGTATATTATATTCTAAGCCCTCTGAGCTTTTAATGTAGTTGCTACTAAGTCCTGTAAGATCCTGATTGCAGCTCCATGGTATTTGAATTGTGCCCTTCTGCCTGCTTGTAATATTTTCTCTTTGACTTGGGAGTTCTGGAACTTGACTATAATATTCCTGGGTGTTGGTATTTGGGGATCTCTTTCTGGGGGGGATCTGTGGATTTTCTCCATTTCTATTTTCCCTCTGCTTCTAGGATATCAGGGTAATTTTCCTGTAGTAATTCTTTGAAATTGATGTCAAGGCTCTTTTCCTGATCACGACTTTGAGGTATTCCAATAATTTTTTAAAATATTTAATATTTATTTATTCTCATTTTGTACAAATTTTTTTATACATTAATAAAATATTCTTGTTTAAGAGTAAATAAAATAACCCCTCCCCCCCACAAAATATACTCACTTGAGCGATTAAGTAAAGGGGAGAGAAAAAAAATTAAAATAAAAAAAATAATAGTAATAATTGTAGGTATGGCAAGGTGGCACAGTGGATGGAGCACCAGCCCTGGAGTTATGAGCACCCAAGCCCACATCCAGCCCCGTACACCCATCATTCACCCAGCCATGTGACATGCAAGCCACTCGAACCCCACTGCCCTGCAAAAACCAAAAGAAAAAAGAAAAAAACCCAAATAAAAAAATAGTAATAATAGTAGGGGTGGCTAGGTGGCAGACAGAGCATTGGCGCTTGAGCCAGGCTCTGGGTGCAAATCTGGCCTCAGACAACCAACGATCACCCTGCTATGTGGCCCCAGGTGGGCCACTCAGCCTCATTTGCCCTGCACCCCCCAAAATAATAATAATAATAATAATAATAAATGTGCTTGAGTCTTTGTTCCAACACCAACAACTCTGTCTCAAGCAGGTCACATTCTTTATGATAAGTCCAGGGCAAAAGTTACTTCCATATTTTTCCACTGTTGCCTTTGTTGATCGCAACTCCCTCCTTTCGTATTTCTCCACTACCATGTACTATATTTTTCTCTCTCTCCTTTCACACTGACTCTGCCATAGGGTAGCTGAGTGGCACAGCAGACAGATCCCTGGTCCTGGGGCCAAGAGGCCCCGAGCCCCCTACCACCCCTTTGGCCCAGCATCCACCTGGCCCCATGGTCCCAGGCAGGCCATCCAATCCTTGCAAGAACTAAAAAAGAAAATGTGTTATATCTGACCACTCTCCCCCCGTGGTCCATCCTCTCCTCCATCACTCAGATCACCCACCCTTCCCCCCTGTCCCCCCCCTCCTTCTTACTCCAGATGCCTATACCCCATTGAGTATATATGCTGTTTACTCTCCTAGCCACCTCTGATGAGAGCGAAGATTCCCTCATTCCTCCTTGCCTCCCCCCTTCCATATCGTTGCAGTAGCTCATTGTAATTATTCCAATAATTTTTTAATTATTTTTACTAAATCTCTTTTCCATATCAGTTGTTTTTTCAATGAAATGTTTCACATTTTCATCTAATTTTTCATTCTTTTTGTTTTGAAATATTGAGTCCTGACTTCTCATAAATTCAGCAATCTCCCTGAGTTCTATGCTTTATCTGAAGGATTTGTTTTAGTCAGAGAACTTTCTTATCTCTTTTCCCATCTAGCCAGTTCTGCTTTTTTAAAGCATTCTTCTCCTGAATAACGTTTTGAACTGTTTTATCCATTTGACCTAAGCTCATATTTAACATGCTATTTTCTTCAGCATTTTTTTGGATTTCCTTGACTAAGCTGCTGACTTCATTTTTCATGTTTTCCCTGCATCTCTCTCATTTCTTTTCCCAGTTTTTCTTCTAACTCCCTCATTTGATTTTCAAAGTCTTTTTTGAGCTCTGTCATAGCCTGAGCCCAATTTCTGTTTTTCTTGGAGTATTTAGATGCAGGAGCTTGTACCTCCTCATCTTCAGACTGAGTATTTTGATCCTTCTTGTTCTCACAGGCAAAATATTTCTCAATGGTGTTTCTCTTGTTTCTCTGCTTGCTCATTTTCCCATCCTTAGCCTGTTTTTGTGGTGCTTCCTGAGCTTTTGGGGCACTCCCACAAGGATCTCAGTGTGTGTGGCTCTGTTCTCCCTCCTGGTCTGTGAATGACCATAAGCACCCCCCTCTACCATGGGGCTGAAGTGGGGGCCCTGCTGCTCTATGGGGGGGCCTAGACTGGGATCAGGATATGAATGTGGTCAGAACCCCAGAGTCCTGTTCCAGGGTCAGAGGACAGAGCTCTGCAGTATCTCTCTCTTCACTCCCCTCCCTAGGTTCAATGAGCTCATGCCCTGGGGGCTCCTGCTTACCAGCTCTGGCTGCTTCTGTTTCCTGGATCTGGACTGCCTTGGCCAGGCTGCTCGCTGTGTGCCCTGAGGACTGGGCTTCATGTGCTCGCTCTGGCAGAGGTCTCCTGCTGTTCCCCCAATTTGTGCCTGGGGGTCCCCTAGGCGTAGGTCAGAAAACTCCCCCGCTGCTGTGAGCCACGGCTCCTAGCTCCCTGGTACTGCCTCTGGGAGGCTGAAGTTATTTTGTTCTGATGGGCCACCCCTCCATCCCCTGGGAGCAGAGCCTTTCTGCTCTTTTCCAGGTTACCTTGAGTAGGGGAACTGCCTGACTTGTTCCCTCTGTGGGTTCTGTCTCTTGAAAATTTAGTTTAGAAGTTTTACAAGAGAGCGCCTAAGACACGATCCTCTCTGGTCATCATCTTTGCTCTGCCTCTAGGTTTTGACTTCTTTAAGTGATCTGCTTAGCAATGATGTCTCTAAGGACATGGATATTTGTTCTTTTATTCTTTTTAAAAAATCATTGCAAATTGCTTTCCCAAAGGCTTCATCCAATGACTCTATCAGTACACCTCTTCCAATACTTGATTATTTCTATGTTTTTATCATCATTGTCAATTTTCAGAGTTATTTTGACATATTTTTCATTTAATGACCGAGAACAATCTTCCATATTATTGATAATAGTTTGCAATTCTTTTGAGAAGTCTGTTCATATGTTTTGACCATTTATTCATTGCAGAATGTCTATTGGTCTTATATATTTTATCACATACAAATCTTGGATATAAAGATTAATAGATATTTTTTATGAGATTTTCCTCCTCTGCAGTTTATCTATGTTGCATTGGTTTTGTTTATGGAAAAGTTTATCAATTTTATGTCATCAAAATACTTTTTTCTGGTGATTGACTTTATTCTATGCCAGAATGTCAAAGATCAAACAATCACAAAATCCATAGTAATACAACCTATTGAATATACTTTATACCCTTTAGTTCCCTTTGGGAAATCTTTCTATGCCTTAGTCTCTTCATTATAAAATAGGAAGATTAGACCAGCTTATTTATGACCATTCAACATTATTTTAGCCCTCAATTTTTGTAAAATGTTCAGATCTTTTTTGACCTTATCTAGCGTATTTCTAACAGTTAAAGCAAAAAGTTATTTGGCGTCTTATTTTACATGTGATGAGCAAATTTGGCTAGACATGGTGGTCATTATAAACTTACTGAACAAGCTCAGTTGAATTTTTTTCCCAATCACCTAAGCTCCCTTTCAGCCTTAAATATTTGATCATAGTTAAACAGCTGGGGCAGCCCTTTCACATATGTGTATGCCCCTTGACACCTTGTGAAGTAGAAGCAATCAAAAATTATTTTCCTTTATACAAAACAGACACATGTAATGGTATGATTTTTTATTTGGACAGACCTGAATTTCCCTAGTATTCATGAGGATATCATTATCTTATTTGCTCAGGATTGAAACTTCAGTGTCGGGGCAGCTAGGTGCCGTAGTGGATAAAGCACCGGCCTTGGAGTCAGGAGTACCTGGGTTCAAATCCGGCCTCAGACACTTAATAATTACCTAGCTGTGCGGCCTTGGGCAAGCCACTTAACCCCATCTGCCTTGCAAAAAAACCCTAAAAAAAAAAACAAACAAAAACAAAAATGAAACTTCATTGTCATTTTCTCCTTTTCATTCTTACTGACTCTCATATATCTAATTAGGGAACAAATCTTGTAATTTCTTTCTCTATAACCTGTGCTATGTATCTTGTAATACCTTCTTATTGTCTTCCACAGTAAAAAGTGGGCTTCTAGAGGGTGACCATTTTTGATTTTTCTTTGTATGCCTTGTACTTAGCACAATGTCTAGCAGTACAATATTATGATTGATGACTTCGTACTTAAAAATGCTTTTTGATTTATTTTTTCAACTGTTGGTTCAGTAACTATATACCAATGAGGAAGTATCTGCATCAACTATATCATATAACTATATTAAAATATACAGCAAACACATTTGAAGGAAATCAACACATGGAAGTTGGTCATTTCAGTGCTCCTTGAGACTTTTGAAAACTCCAATATAACTTTTTATGACTTTGGTTTTAGATAGGTACATGAAGGGAATTAAAAAGAAATTTATTCACACCAACCTGAATATCAAGTGAATTTGGTAGCATTACTGCTGGAGGAGGAGATAAGATATGAAGAGTTGGGGGGAAAATATTTTTTACTCAAAGATCTCTTTTCTATACCAGCTGCTTGTGACTCTAGGCTTGAAAAACAAAAGAACTAAAAATATTTGATGGCCAAGACAATCTCACAAAAAGAGCAGTATCTTTCTCATTGAGGAAGATGAAGCTTCACCAGTGAAAGTGACTACACCCAGGTTACTGTACCCTTTTATGCTCTATACTTAATAAAAAATTTGAAATCTCTGGTGTCGGTAAATAAGTGTATAGATTCTCACATAAGAGAGATGCATGCTTGCATGCATGCATGCTATTCCAGATACAAAGGCCACATGCATTTACAGAGTAAAAAGAATTATATAATAAAAGTTCATACAATAGATTAAATGCAGAGATCATATGACTTTACATGTTATGGTAAGATCCAAGGTATACTTTGCATTTAACATACTCCACTAGTTTGCACCAACTGGTAATGTGTATTTTCTTTACCTTTATTCCTAGAACATCATATGTCAGCCTGTGCAGCAGATAGCCCTGGAAATTTTGGTGACTATTCAATTTCAGATCTGTATAGTGTAGTAACTTGAGACTCACTAGACCATATCCTGGTTCTGTACATCACTGAGGCTGAATGTCACTAACTCCTACTGGTCAAGTCTGTTCTCATGGAGATGGAGTGTTAAGCAGGAAAGGAGCAGCCTCTGCATTCAGTCCTTCTTCATTCCCTCATCTAGCCAGAGGTCTCTCTCTTTGAATCTATGAGTACAATTATTCAGGAACCAAAGGTGCATGAAAGGGAGTAGTGAGCGATGAATTTGAAGAATGTGAGCAAAAGAAAGGAAGAAATGACCCAGTTATATGGTATTATCTATTTAATTTTATTTTTTTAACTTTTACATTCTTGCTGTTTATTCAAACATCCTATTTTTCTAAATATACTTGGCTCATTAAAAAATTAAAATGAGTACATTAGAAGATATTCAATAATTATACATTGAATTGTGGTCCCCAGTCAAGTCTTATTAGAGGGTGAAAAAAAACTCCCACTTTGTTCATCATAAAGAGAGGATAAAGAAAATACAATGGTAGAATCATCCTACCAGTGGATACCCTTTTTTAAACCAGTCCTCAAGCCAACAGAAATCTATACAATAGATTTCTGAGACTGAAATAATAGCCCAAGCTATTTAAAACCTGGGGTGAGAATTAATAAAAGGTCAAAGAGCATGTGTAGAGTAGGGGATTAGTGGTTGTTACAAAATAGTGACTAAAAGCTCTCCTGAATAGTTGGTTAGACTATGGTTGTGTAGGTTCCAGGTTAGGTAGAGGACTCGAAAAGTGTCAAAGGTTTTTAAGAGTGGAGTTCAACATAGTAAATAGGTTTATGGACTAGATTTGTTTTATCTTTTTCCCCATTTATTTATTTATTTATTCTTATTTTGTACAAATAATGTTTTTTTATGCATTTCTAAAATATCCTTGTTTAAGAATACAAATAATACTCCCTCCAACCCCCCCAAAATCAACCCACATAAGTGATAAAGTAAAGGGAAGAGAAAAAATAAAAATTAATAATAATAATAATTATAATTATAATTATTATTATTATTGCAGGTATGGCCAGGTGGTGCAGTAGATGGAACACCAGCCCTGGAACCAGGAGCACCCGAGCCCAAATTTGGCCCCATATACCCAACAATCAACAATCACCCAGCTGTGTGACCCCATGCAAGCCACCCCAACCCCAATGCCCTGCAAAAACCAAAAAAAAAAAAGACCCAAAATAAAATAAAATAGTTATAATAATAATAGTAGGGACAGCCGGGTGGCAGACAGAGCACTGGCCCTCGACCCAGGAGCACCCAGGTACAAATCTGGCCTCAGACACCCAACAATCACCCAGCTGTTTGACCCCAGGTAGACCACCCAGCCCTATTTGCCCTGCACTCCCCCCCAAATAATAATAACAATTAAAAAATGTGCTTCAGTCTGTGTTCCAATACCACCAGCTGTGTCTGAGGTAGATCACATTCTTTATAAGTCCATCACAAAAGTTACTTTCATATTTTTCTGCCATTGCTGATTGCAACTCCCTCCATTTGTACTTCTCCACTACCATGTACTATATTTTCTCTCTCTCCTTTCACTCTGTCTCTGCTGTAGGGTAGCTGAGTGGCACAGCAGACAGATCCCCAGCCCTGGGGCCAAGAAGCCACAAACCACCCATTAGGCCCAGCATCCACCTGGCCTTATGGTCCAGTACAGGCCATCCAATCCCAGTCCCTTGCAAGGAGTAAAAAAATGTGTTATATCTGACCACTCTCCCCAACATGATCCATCTTCTCCTCCATTATTCAAATCCCACCCCTCCCCCATCTCCCTCTTCCCCTTCTCTCGTTCTTACTCCAGATGTCTGTACCCCACTAAGTATATATGTTGTTTTCTCTCCTAGCCACCTCTGATGAGAGGGAAGATTCCCTCATTCCCCCTTGCCTTCCCCCCTTCCATATCATTCCAATAACTCAATATAATAAAGAAAAATCTTATGAAATATATGAAATATCTTAGCCTATTCCTCCTCTCCTTTTTCTTTCTTCTATTACATTTCCCTTTTAACTATTGACTCCATTTTGACACCACATTATATCTTCAAATTCAGCTTTCTCCTGTGCTTCATCTATAAAAGCTCCTTCTACCTGTTCTATTAAATGAGAAGGTTCATATGAGTATTATCAGTATCACTTCTCTATACAGGAATACATGTAGAGCATCATCATTAAGTCCCTCATATTTTACCCTTCTCCTCCACTCTCTCTGCTTCACCTGAGTCCTGTATTTGAAGATCAAACCTTCTGTTCAGCTCTGGCCATTCCAACAGGAACATTTGAAATTTCCCTGGTTCATTGAAAGTCCATCTTTTTCCCTGGAAGAGGACATTCAGTTTTGCTGGGTAGTTGATTCTCGGTTGCATTCTAAGCTCTTTTGCCTTCTGGAATATTATATTCTAAGCCCTCCAAGCTTTTAATGTAGTTGCTGCTAAGTCCTGTGTGATCCTGACTGCAGCTCCATGATATTTGAATTGTGTCCTGGCTGCTTGTAATATTTTCTCTTTGACATGGGAGTTCTGGAACTTAGCTATAATATTCCTGGGGGTTGTTTTTTGGGGATCTCTTTCTGGGGGTGGGGCGGGATCGGTGATTCTCTCCATTTCTATTTTGCCCTCTGCTTCTAGGATATCAGGGCAATTTTGCTGTACTAATTCTTTGAAAATGATGTCAAGGCTCTTTTCCTGATCATGACTTTCCAATAATTTTTAAATTATCTTTCGTAAATCTGTTTTCCATATCAGTTGTTTTTTCAATGAGATATTTCACATTTTCTTCTAATTTTTATTCTTTTGGTTTGACAGTATTCTGTCCTGATTTCTTGTAAAATCAGCATCCTCCCTCATTTCTAGTCTTTGTCGGAAGGATTTGTTTTCCTCAGAGAGCTTATCTCTTTTTCCATCTGGCCAATTCTGTTTTTTAAAGCATTCTTCTCCTCAATAACTTTTTGAACTGTTTTATCCATTTGACCTATGCTGGTTTTTAACATGCTATTTTCTTCAGCATTTTTTTGGATCTCCTTGACTAAGCTGCTGACTTCATTTTCATGTTTTTTCCTGCATCTCTCTCATTTCTTTCCCCAATTTTTCTTATATCTCCCTTACTTGATTTTCAAAGTCTTTTTTGAGTTCTGTCATAGCCTGAGCACAGTTTCTATTTTTCTTAGAGCCTTTAGATGCAGGAGCATGGACTTCCTCATCTTCAGGTTGATCCTTCTTGGTCTCACAGGCAAAGTATTTCTCAATGGTGTTCCTCTTTTTTCTCTGCTTACTCATTTCTCCAGCCTGAGCCTGGTTTGGGGGTGCTTTCTGAGCTCTTGAGTATTAGTGGGACACCCCCACAAATATCTCCATGTATGAGGCTCTGTCCTCCCTCCTGGTCTGTGAAAGACCATAAGCGCATTTCTCTGCTATGGGGCTGAGGTGGGGAGGGCCCTGCTGCTCTATGGGGGGGCTAGACTACGATCAGGATCTGAATGTGGTCAGAACCCCAGAGTCCTGTTCCAGGGGCAGAGCTCGGCAGTCTCTCCACTCCCCTCCCTAGACTCAGCACTCACGTCCTGGGGGCTCCTGCCAACTGGCTTTTGCTTCCATTTCCTGGATCTGGACTCTCTTGGCCATGCTGCTCACTGTGTGCCCTGAGGGCTGGGCTTCATGTGCTCACTCTGGCAGAGGTCCCTTCCCCTCCAGTGATCTCCCAAGTTGTGCCTGGTGTTTGCCATGGTGTATGTCAGGAAACTGCCCCATGGCTCCCAGCGCTCTGTGTCTGCCTCCAGGAGGTTGAAGTTCCTTTGCTCTGGTAGGCTGCCCCTCCAACCTTGGGGAGCAGAGCTTTTTCACTCTTTTTTAGGTTACCTTGGGTTGGAGAACTGCCTTACTGGATTCCTCTGTGGGTTAGGTCTCTGGAAAATGTAGAGTCCTTAGTTTATAAGTTTTAAAAGAGAGCACCTAAGAGAAGGTACTCTCTTGTCACCATCTTGGCTCCACCCTTCTATATGGTATTATCTAAATTTCTTCCTAGTGCCACTCTCAAAATTTTGAACAAATTATTTAAAGGACTGTTCAAATATCAGAGCTATCTCTAAAAGGCTCAATAGGGAGTCATCTCATAAGTAGCCCTTTAGAAACAGTGCATCACTGATAGCTCAGGAACCTGAGGATTGGGAATTATGCAACCCATACCTGTTAAAATGAGGGAGAAGAGAAAGAAGAGGAAGAAAGAGGGAAGGTCCACAAGAAGAGTTATAATTAAAATCCTGAAATAGTTGAATAAAATTAGCTACAAAGATTTTGAACTATAACAGTATTTTTTATAATTGTATATTTCCCAATTTTACATAAAAGCAATTTTCAGCACTCGTTTTAAAAATTGAATTGCAAATTTTCTTCCTCCCCACCCCACCCCTATTGAGAAGGCAGGCAATTTGATATTGGTTTCATGTAGTCATGTTAACATACTTCCATTTCAGTCATCTTGTAAAAGAAAACAGACTAACATACAAACACAAGGAAAATAAAATTTTAAAAAAGTATGCTTCAGTTTGTATTCAGACTCCATCAGTTCTTTTTCAGGGAATGGATAGTATTTTCCATCATAATTCCTTCAGAATTGTCTTGGATCTTTATAATAGAATTTTTTAAAGTTAAATTTTGTTTTATTTTTCAAGTAACAAGAATTTATCTTTTCTCCTTACTACCTTCCATTAATTGAAAATAAGAAAGAAAGAAAAATCCCCTTAAGAAATAAGCAGAGTTGGGGCAGAGCCAAGATGGTGACAAGAAAGGATCCTGTCTCATGCGCTTTCTCATAAAACTTATAAACTAAGGACTCCAACTAAATTTTCAAGAGACAGAACCCACAGAGAGACCCAGTGAGGCAGTCCTCCTACTCAAGGTAATCTGGAAAAGAGCAGCAAGGCTCTGCTTCCTAGGGTTGGAGGGGCAGCCTGCCAGAGGGGTGGCCCCGCAGAGGGAAAGAACTTCAGCCTCCAGGAATAAGTCCCAGGGTGCTGGGAGCCACGGCTCACAGCAGCGGGGGAGTTTTCTGACCTATGCCCCAGGGGAGTATTGTGCACCACTTGGAGTAACAGTGGGGACCTCTGCCAGAGTGATCACATGAAGCCCAGCCCTCAGGGCACACAGCGAGCAGCTTGGCCAAGGCAGTCTAGATTCAGGAAACAGAAGCAGAAGGAGCCAGTAAACAGGAGCCCCCAGGGCATAAGCCCATTGAACCTAGGGAGGGGAGTAGAGAGAGCCTGCTGAGCTCTGCCTCTGGAACAGGACTCTGGGGTTCTGATGACATTCAGAACCTGATCACAGTCTAGACCCCCCTCCATGGAGCAGCAGGGCCCCTCCCCCCCCACCTCAGCCCCATGGTAGAGAGGGGCGCTTATGGTCATTCACAGACCAGGAGGGAGAACAGAGCCTCACACAATGAGACCTTTGTGGGAGTGTCCCAAAAGCTTAGGAAGCGCCCCAAAAGCTGGGAAAATGAGAAAGCAGAGAAACAAGAGAAACACCATTGAGAAATATTTTGCCTGTGAGACCAAGAAGGATCAAAACACTCAGTCTGAAGATGAGGAGGTACAAGCCCCTGCATCTAAAGACTCCAAGAAAAAAACAGAAATTGGGCTCAGGCTATGACAGAGATCAAAAAATATTTTGAAAATCAAATGAGGGAGTTAGAAGAAAAACTGAGAAAAGAAATGATACAGATGCAGGAAAAACATGAAAATGAAGTCAGCAGCTTAGTCAAGGAAATCCAAAAATATGCTGAAGAAAATAGCATGCTAAATAGCAGCTTAGGTCAAATGGATAAAACAGTTCAAAAAAGTTATTGAGGAGAAGAATGATTTATAAAGCAGAATTAGCCAGATGGAAAAAGAGAAAAGAAAGCTCTCTGAGGAAAACCAATCCTTCAGACAAAAAATAGAACTCAAGGAGATTGATGAATTTATGAGAAATCAGGAATTAATACTTCAAAACCAAAAAAACTGAAAAATTAGAAGAAAATGTGAAACATTTCATTGAAAAAAAAACAACTGATTTGGGAAAACAGATTTAGCAAAGATAATTTAAAAATTATCTGAGTACCTGAAAGTCATGATCAGGAAAAGATCCTTGACATCATTTCAAAGAATTACTACAGGAAAATTGCCCTGATATCCTAGAAGCAGAGGGCAAAATAGAAATGGAGAGAATCCACCAATCTCCCCCAGAAAGAGATCCCAAAATACCAACCCCTAGGAATATTATAGCCAAACTCCAGAACTCCCAAGTCAAAGAGAAAATATTACAAGCAGCCAGAAGGACACAATTCAAATATCATGGAGCTGCAATCAGGATCACACAGGACTTAGCAGCAACTACATTAAAAGTTCATAGGGCTTGGAATATAATATACCAGAAGGCAAAAGAGCTTAGAATGCAACCAAGAATCAACTACCCAGCAAAACTGAATGTCCTCTTCCAGGGAAAAAGATGGACTTTCAATGAACCAGGGGAATTTCAAATGTTTCTGTTGGAATGGCCAGAGCTGAACAAAAGGTTTGATCTTCAAATACAGGACTCAGGTGAAGCATAGAGATTGGAGGAGAAGGGGAAAATATGAGGGACATAATGATGATGAACTGCATCTATTCCTGTATAGAAAAATGACACTGATAATACTCATGTGAACATTCTCAATTAACAGAACAGGTACAAGGAGATTTTATAGAGAGGTACAGGAGAAAGCTGAATTTGAAGATAAAATATGTTGTAAAAATGGAGCCAATAGAAAAAAAGGGAAATTTAAGGGGAGAAAGAAAAAGGAGAGGGGGGAATAGACCAAGATATTTCATATAATAAGATTTTTCTTTGTTACAATGAGCTATTGCAATGATATGGAAGGGGGAAGGCAAGGGGGGAATGAAGGAATCTTCGCTCTCATCAGAGGTGGCTAGGAGAGAAAACAACATATATACTCAATGGGGTACAGACATCTGGAGTAAGAAGGAGAGAAGGAGGACAGGGGGACAGGGGGAAGGGGTGGGATTTGAATGATGGAGAAGATGGACCATGGGGGGAGAGTTGTCAGATATAACACATTTTTTTAAAATTAATTTTTATTATTTGAATTTTACAATTTTCCCCCCAATCTTACTTCCCTCCCCCCCCACCCCTCCACGGAAAGCAATCTGTCAGTTTTTACTTTGTTTCCATGTTGTACCTTGATCCAAATTGGGTGTGACGAGAGAGAAATCATATCCTTAGAGAAGAGACAAGAAGTCTAAGAGGTAACAAGATCAGACAAGATATCTGTGTTTTTCTAAATTGAAGGTAATAGTCCTTGAACTTTGTTCAAACTCGACATCTCCTTATCTGGATACAGATGGCACTCTCCTTTGCAGACAGCCCAAAATTGTTCCCGCTTGTTGCACTGATGGGATGAGCGAGTCCTTCAAGGTTGATCATCACTCCCATGTTGCTGTATAACACATTTTTTTACTGCTTGCAAGGGACTGGGATTGGATGGCCTGTCTGGGACCATAAGGCCAGGTGAATGCTGGGCCTAATGGGTGGTATGTGGCCTCTTGGCCCCAGGGCTGGGGATCTGTCTGCTCTGCCACTCAGCTGCCCTACAGCAGAGTCAGAGTGAAAGAAGAGAGAAAATATAATACAGGGTAGTGGAGAAATACAAATGGAGGGAGTTGCAATCAACAGTGGCAGTGGAGGAAAAATATGGAAATAACTTTTGTGATGAATTTATCATAAAAAATGTGATCCACCTGTGACATAGTTGGTGGTGTTAGAACATAGACTGAAGTATATTTTTTATTATTATTATTTTGGGTGGGGGTGCAAGGTAAATGGGGCTGGGTGGCCTGCCTGGGGCCGCATAGCAGGGTGATTGTTAGGTGTCTGAGGCCGGATTTGGACCCGGGTGCTCCTGGCTCAAGGGCCAGTGCTCTGTCCACCACCTGGCTGCCCCTACTATTATTACTATTTTATTTTATTTTATGTCTTTTTTTTCTTTTTTTAGTTTATGTAGGGCAATGGGGGTGGGGTGGCTTGCATGTCACACAACTGAGTGACTGTTGAGTGTACAGGGCCGGATGTGGGCTCGGGTGCTCCTGGCTCCAGGGCTGGTGCTCTGTCCACTGTGCCACCTGGCCATACCTACAATTATTACTATTATGTTTTTTGATTTTAATTTTAATTTTTCTCTCCCCTTTACTTTATCACTCAAGCGAGTCTATATTTTTGAAGGGTAGCAGGGTATTTTGTTTACTCTTAAACAAGAATATTTTATTAATGTATAAAAAACATTATTTGTACAAAATAAGAATAAAGATTTTTTTAAAAAAAGAAAGAAGCAGAGTTAAGCAAAACAAATTCTCATTGTCCTTTTCCCAGAAAGTTATATCTAATTCTACATCCTGAGGTTATTATACCTCTGTGAACCAGTCTTTAGTGTCTCTTGGAAGGAGTGATCCTAGAACAGAAAGTTACAATACTAAACACAATTTAATAATAATTTTTTTTAAAAAAAAACTATTAAATTTGATCAGAAAAAAATTAATCGCAAAGTGTATTAGGGCTCAGGATATTGCAGTGTTTTTTTTTCATATGGCAGAGTTGAAAATGACTTTAGATGCTACAACCCCCTAAAGTGACAATTGAAAAAACAGTATAAAATTGAACTGGTCAATATTAGGAAAGGAGAAAAGAGTTAGAGAAGGGATGATAACCTGGAATACAAGATAGATGGAGAGACTGTAGGTTCTGGTGAGGATAAAGAAAACAAAGAAAGGAAAACAAAATAAAGCTCCTTGGGGATGCTCATATTTAGGGAGGAGGTTAAAGAAATCAAGGCAGGAAGGAGAGGTCAGAGAGGTAGAAGTCAAACAATATCATAGAAACCAAAGAGGAGAGAGTATATTAAATAGACGGTTAACAATGTCAAAATGCCAAGGAGACATCAAGGAAAAAAGTATAGATCTTAAAACTGACTTTGTAGTGAAATCTAAACATCCTTTGAATTTAAAAAAAAGTCTATCCTTTGTTTTTATATCAAGTTCATCTCCAATTATATTTACTCCCTTCTTTTCTACTTAACAAACTATTCCTCGAGGCCCTCCTCCAACAAATAAAGAATAAAGAAGGGGGGGAAGAAGTATTTCAGCAGAACTAACATACTTAGTTAAACAAAAACATAAATTTGCAACAAACAAATTTAATGATAGACTACAGTGACTACTTCCAACCAAGAACTGCAAAAACTCAGGGAGATTTAAAAGCCCCAGGTTGATTATAAAGCCTTAGGAAGAGGGAATTTGGAAATCAAAGTGATACAACTATACTCTGACAGTAATATCCTCATCCAAGAAGCTTGGAATATCATAGTGTCTAGGAGATGCAGCACTCAACACCAAAGATTCAAAGCGTCAAACTCTGGAAGGTAGAACTCAGTGCAAGAACACAAAGGATCCAAAGTAAAATCACCCCAAAAGTGAAATCACCCCAGAATGAAATAGGGAGGCAAAGCCTGGCTTTGGTAAAAAATCCAATTTAAGAACTAAAGCTATATGGATTAGTAATTTGTTTTTTAGATTTTTCAAGGCAATGGGGTTAAGTGGCTTGCCCAAGGCCACACTGCTAGGTAATTATTAAGTGTCTGAGGTAGGATTTGAATCCAGGTACTCCTGACTCCAAGGCTGGTGCTCTGTTCACTGCGTCACCTAGCCGCCCCTTAAATTTTTTAATTTAAAAAAAAACAACACTTGCCCAGTATACAAAAAATATAAATCTAGAAGTCCCCCCCTCCCCAAAAGGAATGAATAACTTCCTAACAACTGCAGACTCAAAGGAGGAAAGAATGAATTTTCTGAAGGAACTATATGAAACACTAGAAGAAATTAAGCAAATTTTTTTTCCAAACCTAAAGCTTAAAATTTAGAAAGAGAAAAAACAAAGAGAAGAGAAAATGGTAGGCTATATCCAAGTAACAGAAATCCTGACAACTTGAATACACTGAGGCAATCAGTAATATTAAAGCAAAATCAAAGAATTTCATATTCTATAACCAATAAAATGAAGTGAAGTAGGAGAAATATTGGATAAAGAAATATCTTATAGATATTAATCTTTATTCTCTGTAATGAACATATATCTCCTCCCCATCCCATTGTCCAAGCAAAAAAAAGTTTAATAAATTATTTTTTATTGATATTTTATTTTGTATTTCCAATAAAATGTTATGAAAGCTTTCAATATTCATCCATTTATCTCCTGCTTGCTTGTCTTCCTCTGAGAAATCACTCTGCTCAAACTCTTCCTTCTTCTATTGAGACTATTTTGCTACTTCTCCAAGGAATTTAAGCTATGAACTTTTTGTAGTTACCTGTGAACTTTATGCGGTAACTTATAAACTTTTTGTAACAACCTGTGAACTTTTGCAGTAACCTGTGAATTAAAATGTAAGCCTTTCTTACCTCCCTGAGTCAGAGATTGGTGAGTTCTTCACAAAATCAACCCACATTTATCTTTAAACCCCTTTCCCTGTCTTCAGGAAAACTAGTTATTTTCTCTGATCATCATTTAATTCTTAAAACTCTCCAAAACTGGAACAATGCAAAAGACAAAAATTTCATCTGAAATTGGTGTCCTTGGTTAGGATATCAAGAATATTAATAGGGGTGGCTAGGTGGTGCAGTGAATAGAGCACCAGCCCTGGAGCCAGGAGGTACCTGGATTCAAATCTGGCCTCAGACACTTAATTACCTAGCGTGTGGCATTTGGGCAAGCCACATAACTCCATTTGCCTTGCAAAAATCTAAAAAAAAAAGAATATTAATGAAGTAACATTCCATTGAAGTACCAGTAAAAAAGACAACTCCTATCCTGTAATACACTCATTCAAGACCCGTTTCTGTACCATGCTTTACACTGCCAGCAGGGCTACATGTATCCATCCTGGACTTGGAACAGAAATGAACCCAACTCTATATCCTCATATGCCAAAGAAAACTCAAAGGTAAAAGACTGTCCTGACTGGAAAAAATAGTTCTGAGTAGTCTGAGCTACAACCAGAGACTGAGGGAACGGGGACCAGAGCACGAGTATATATAATAATGTGATACTATACAAGGCCTCAGGGAAAGAGCCCAACATCCAGCTGTAATGAGTTCTATATCCCCTCAGAAGTCACTTGGGGCAGACTGAGGCTGTGAAAAGTGTATTGCCTAACATGAGAGGATGCTGAGAAGACTTTGAGATCTAACCCCAAGGGAAACCACAATCAAATGGTAGTCAGAAAGTAAACAATAGGGAGAAATGAAGAAAAAAAAAGACTGAAATTACTAAATATCTCAGGAGAAAGAAAATTCAGTTAAAGACCTTGAGCAGGGCAGCTAGGTGGTGCAGTGGATAGAGCACCAGCTCTGGAGTCAGGAGGTCCTGAGTTCAAATGTGACATCAGACACTTAATAATTACCTAGATGTGTGACCTTAGGCAATCCCACTGCCTTGCAAAAAAAAAAAAAATTAAAGACTTTGAGCATAAGCAGATAAAACAGTAGGGAAGATATTAACAGAAAGGAACATGGCCTCCAGAGCAGCTAAAGAATGGAAGACATCTATGAATAAATATTTCAAGATTAAGGAAAATACATGCTGAGGTAGAAAAGATTTTGAGTCCCAGGACAGCACGAAATTACAGTAGAATAATCCTAGATAGTTTAAAAGAGAATTAAGAATTATGAAAGTGTGGGGGCAGTTAGGTAGTGCAGTGGATAAAGCACTGACCCCCAGCGTCAGGAGGACCTGAGTTCAAATTCAGTCTCCAGACATTTAATATTTTCTTAGCTGAGTGACCTTGGAAAAGTCATTTAACCTCATTGCCAAAAAAAAAAAAGAATTGTGAAAGTGGTATTTATGTCCTGCATAAAAAAAATTAATTATAGTAATAAAAAAACTTGAATCCATAGTGACAACAACAATGATTAAAAAAAGAGTAACTAATCAGTAATACAAACACACTGAAAAGAAGGACAATCTGGAAGAAAAGAAAGAAAAATAATATTGGAAAAAATATGATATCTGTTCAAGCAAAATATATTGTTCTCAAATATAGGATGCATAGTGAATATAGAATGCATAGATTTCCCATGAGAAGACTAATATCATAATGTAAGACATAGTACCAAAAAAAATTACCCAAAATTTTGGAACCCCCAAAATTCACAGATTACTTTCAGAAACAAATGAAGAAAATCAAGAAAAGAAGAATTCTATCCTGCAAATTCAAAGATGAGATAGAGGTGCCTAAGTTTAAAACTTCTGGTAAAAATGACAAATTATTTAAATGACCAAGAGATGTACCTTAAAACATAAAAGAAAATTTGAGTAACACCAAACTATTCTGTACCTACAGGAATTTGCAAAAGGGAGTCGAATCATTTGAAGAACTGTAGATGTAGCTCAAGGTATGTAGCCTAGCCATCGATGGGGAAAAAAAAAAAAGATGGTCATTCAATAAAAAAAGGAGATTCAAAGCATTCTTACAAAGAAAATCAGACTTGAACAAATATTTGCTTTTCAAATACTCCAGATAACAGGAATACAAGAAAGTTAAATACTACAACTAAGGACAATAACAATAGTGATAAAATTAAGAGATTTCTTTCTAAAGGTTTACAAAGAAACAAGGGTGAAATAGAAGAGATGATAGAAAAACAGACTTGAAACTTTGTGGACTAAACCTATAGGTGAATCAATACTCTTGTAAAACGAAATTATAGAACAGGAAGGTGCATAGAAGAGGAGAGAGGAAAAAAAGAGAAGCATACCCCAAACATTGCCAAGGTACTGCCAAAACCAGGTTAAAATATAATTGGTAAATATTTAAAAAATAAATAAAAATACAATAAAACATAATGTTAATATGTGATTTTCTAAATGAATATATGATCTGTAGTGATCCTTTAATGGGGATTAGTGTACCCCTTCCTTTCTATTTTAACTGGGCAAAACTAACTAGCATACCAAAGTCGAAAGTTAACAATGAAGGAAAAGTAACTATAGTGGTCTCCTAGGAAGAAGAAAGCTTACAGGAAAATAGGAAAAGAAGTAAAGGGAGAGACTGTAAATGGGGGGAAAAGAGAGAGGGAATCTTGTTTTAGTAGTAGAAGGTAGCAGTGATGAATGCTCCCATGTAGAGGAAAAAAGATTCTATAATTGATGATTGAGATCTCAAAAAATGGAATTGGGGGGGATTTGTTGCTCAGAGAAGTCACACATCCTAAGGAAAAGAAGAATTAGAGCTCCTAGTGACATCCAGAAGTCTGGGAGAGCAGGAATCTATATTCATGGGAAATTAGAAGTGGAGGTGAAATGACCATGGGAAAGGCAAAGATGAATAATTAACTTCACAATCAGGGATATAGAAAAATTCCTACAATTGGGTAATATCCTCTTTATCATCTACAGAAATTCTAAACATAAGGCACAATAGAAAATAGGGTAGAGACACAAACTGCAAGGCAATAATATAAAAAAAATTATCTTAGAAGCTTTAATTCAAAGAATACAGAATCTAAAGCAAGACTAAATAAGTACAAGAGCCATGGATCAAATAATAAAAACCTAGGATAAACAGAAATGGAAGATAAATAACTAAGAGACAAACCAAAGAAATCTTTTTTTTTATTCCAATGCAAAAAGAAAATGAAATAAAATTTAAGACTAATGAACAAAACAAGTTGGAAAGGAGTATCAGAATTTTACCTGACTAGTTAACTGAGAAAGAAAAAAAACAAGAGAATTAAATAACTAAATAAATTAAGAAGAAAAAAGAAGGGGCAGCTAGGTGGTGCAGTGGATAAAGCACTGGCCCTGGAGTCAGGAGGATCTGAGTTCAAATTCAGCCTCAGACACTTAATAATTACCTAGCTGTGTGACCTTGGGCAAGTCACTTAACACTATTACTTTGTTAAAGAAAAAGGAAAAAAACCTCCAAATTTATGGAAATGGAGGAGAGGAAACAAGGATAAGAGGACTGGTACAAATACAATTGTCTTTAAATCAAACTAAAATTCTTTTTTTTTTAATTAAAGATTTTATTTAAGTTTTACAGTTTTTCCCCCAATCTTACTTCCCTCCCCCCACAGAAAGCAATTTGTCAGTCTTTACATTGTTTCCATGTTGTACATTGATCCAAATTGAGTGTGATGAGAGAGAAATCATATCCTTAAAGAAGAAACATAAAGTATAAGAGAGATAAGATCAGACAATAAGATACCAGGATTTTTTTTTTTCTAAATTAAAGGGAATAGTCCTTGACTTTGTTCAAACGCCACGGCTCTTTATCTAGATACAGATGGTATTCTCCATTGTAGACAGCCCCAAATTGTCCCTGATTGCTGCATTGATGAAATAAGGGTTTCCATCAAGGTTAATCATCACCTCCATGTTGCTGTTAGGGTGTACAGTGTTTTTCTGGTTCTGCTCATCTTGCTCAGCATCAGTTCATGCAAATCCCTCCAGGCTTCCCTGAATTCCTATCCCTCCTGGTTTCTAATGGAACAATAGTGTTCCATGACATACATATACCACAGTTTGCTAAGGCATTCCCCAATTGAAGGACATTTACTTGATTTCCAATTCTTTGCCCCCACAAACAGGGCTGCTATGAATATTTTTGTACAAGTGATGTTTTTACCCTTTTTCATCATCTCTTCAGGGCATAGACCCAGTAGTGGTATTGCTGGATCAAAGGGTATGCACATTTTTGTTGCCCTTTGGGCACAGTTCCAAATTTCTCTCCAGAAAGGTTGGATGAGTTCACACCTCCACCAACAATGTAATAGTGTCACACAAACTAAAATTCTTGAAGAAAAAAAATATCGAGTTTACAGAAGTGTGAAAAAAATCATATTTAGAGTAGGAAGAGAAGCAATATTAGAGTCAAATACAGGAAAACAGAAGTCTATTTCATAATTTTAAATGTTAATGGATTAAAAAACTAATAAAATAACAACTTATTGCATAAGAAAACAACATATAATCTATTGCTTATAAGACTAACACATAAAAAACAAGCATAAACAGATTAAAAGTTAGGCAGACTCATATATATGCCCCTTTCTTGTGTTCTGAGGATATATCCAGGTTACAAGATTAACAGATGGATAGATAAATCTGTCTTTATATTTAAAAAAAAGACAGCTGGCTGGAGGAGTCCCAAATCCTAGCCTTACATACCAGAAGACATGGACCTGAAGGAAGCTTTTGGATAGAATGGAGGTGCTGAGCCAAGTTCAAACATAACAATCCCTGTTTAATGTGTTGGGAGGGGAAAACAACCTTGTTATCTGAATGTGAGGTTTGGTTGATCTATACTTCCCACCCTCATTCCTCAATAGATTCAATAACTTGACTGAATGATGATGCTCTGGAGGCAAGGTGGGGGAGGACTGAGAAGGCAGAACTTGCTTTAGACTGAATAACAAAACCTGACTCAACTACTTCAATCCTGCTAAGCTGAATTCTCAGATCTCCCCTGCTTAGAGCATTCTTTAACTTTCTGGGACTCTCCCCCACAGTGTTGCACCCAACCTGTAAGTAGGGACTTTTTCCAGCCCAACTTTCCTAAAGGAAAAGACTATATGTTCATTCATATGCTATAGTATATTTCTGATTGGCTGACAAATGCATAGCTTAGGAACTTGAAGTTTCCCACCTTCTTCCTTAGTAAGCTAAGAAATTTTCTTTCCTTTCATTTTGGCTACTTTACTTTATTTGACTTCCATGTCAAAAAAACTTGCTTATGGGTGAATTCTTCTTGGGTAATCAAGGAAACCTGGCTGAGAAAATTTCCCAACATGAGCAGTCTAGGAAAGTGCTTCATTGTCTAATGTTTAAATTGAAACTCCTGGACATGTAGAACAGTAATTATTACTGTAACTTGTTTATATATCTGTCCATATGTACTGAAGAAAACATTTTGAGTTTAGCATTTATTTTTCTGTATAAAAGATAGAGTTGACTACAGGGGTGTACAGGAGTCAATTTGTACTGGCTCCATAGAATCTATTGTTAAATTTTAGTACTATAAGCATTAAGATCTCAGAAATCAGTGAAAACTAAAAAAAAAATCAGAATTTGATTTGTTGTTTTGTCAATTGTATAGACATGAGAAAGTATTGGCAAAGATGTTTATAATGAAAATTATACTTAAAACTACATCATGGTGGTGGCTAGGTGGCACAGTGGATAAAGCACCAGCCCTGGAGTCAGGAGTACCTGGGTTCAAATCCGGTCTCAGACACTTAATAATTACCTAGTTGTGTGGCCTTGGGCAAGCCACTTAACCCCATTTGCCTTGCAAAAAAAAAAAAACTAAAAAGAAAAACTACATCTTGAATTTTTTTCTGAATCAGTTGTTAAACCATTTAACAATACTTGGAGTACTGCACAGCTGTTTAATATTTTCATGTTCAGTACCTTTCCATTCCCCACTTTGGGAGAATCTAACATATAGCCTACACCTAAAATTTAAGCAAACTTCCCCAAGGCACTCATTTAGGATATATAGTGAACCAAAGAATGAGAGAAAAGGAGCCTGACTTTTTTTTAAGGCGATCAGGTTGTCCTAGGATTTAACCCCATTTTAGTCAAGAACTATATCAAGTCTGATATAGACTTAGTAGAGAGAGAAAAGGCATAGCAGCTTAATGGGCCCACCTATTATTATTGTTGTACTAAAAATAAGCAAGATTTTTGTGCAATAGATTGAAATAGTCACACTTGTACATTTAGACAACTCATCAGGTTGTTGTGGGAATAGATTGGGGGGAATAGTATCAGAAACTGGAAACTGAGAGGTCAGGAGGTTATTATTATTATTATTATTATAATTCTTGAGGAAAGAGTTTATGAGACTCTGAACTAAGAATGGCATGCAAATATCAAAAAGGAATATTTTGAGAGATTTTACAGAAGTAGAACCAACAAGACTTGGCAGCTGCTCATATATGGTGACAAGGAGTGGCAGAGTAATAATGTCCCAAAGAGAGAGAGGTAAATTTGATGAAGTATGTTTGAGAAAACAATGATATAATTGGGGCATTTGGTATTTGAAATGCCCATGGGACCATATAGGAGACCTAATAGAGCTGGCAAAATGATTGGACTTCAGAAGAAATTAGGGTTGATTATAAAAATTTATGTGTCATTTACTTAAGGAATATAGTTGAGATCATGGGAGAGGATGTGGTCACTGAAACATAAATATTTGAAATAGAAGAGAACCTAATGGAGAGGTCAGAATAGAGTGAGTTAAGAGGATATTGGATTATACATTTTTTCCTCTCTCCCCACACTTCTAGTTGGTTATACCCTTTCCACTAAGGACAACAAGAAAAATAAAAGGGGAAGTCTGAATAATTGTTGTTTAGGGACTTGCCCTAGATGAATGACTCTTATGGTTAGCAATAATTCTAAATAGCTCAATTTTCTAAGTAGTTAAGGTTTCATCGAGCCATAGAAGGTTAGAAGTGGAAGGGACCTTAGAGATCCATCTGATTCAACACCCTCAAAATATTTATTAAAATCTCACAAAGAACTCAGTAATAATGAAGCAGAAGGCAGATTCCCCATGGAAACTTCTAACCTAATAAAATAAGGCATGACACATTATAGTTTTCCTGTTAGTGCTTCTAAAGGAAGATTTTTTTGTTAATCTATTTAATGGCAGGGGAATGAGTGGTGATGAAATGATAATATCCTTTCTTTCTATCAACTAAGTAGACTTCCTGGAAGAACTGAAGTTTGACTTGAGTCTGAATGAAAGAGAAATGTGACAACCAGAGGAGCCAGAAGTAGGGAGTAGATGGAATAATAAATCAGGTAAATGAATGAAGGAATAGGATGAACCATAAAATAATAATAAGAGCATAGTATTAGTGGGCACCTTGCTAAGCCCTGGGGAATATAAATATAAAAAGAGAATCCTCACTCTCAAGAAACTTACATTCAAACATGTAAATTTTGGGATGACCACATACAAAGAAAAGTTATTAAGGGTTCTGTGTCACCCTGAAAGAAAATCTTTAGGAGAGTATCCCTGGGATCTGACGTGGCCTTTTGCCTGTTGACTTAAATAAAGTCTTAGAAGCCATGTTTATCAAATTTTCAGATGTCACAAAGCTAATAGGGAAAGCTAACATGTTGGGATGATGGGATTTCCATGCCCCCCCAAAAGAAATGGGTTACAAGGTTACATCTCTAATGAGATGAATGAGTAAATATAAAGTGTTATACAGGCTTTAAAATCAACTTCACATATAAAAGATGAGAAAGACATGACTAGATCAGTAAGGAAGAAAAATTGGATCACTTCTGAGGCCCCTTCCAGTTCTAGATCTTTGACCATCTAATATATAGACCAAATTAGCATCCTTATTTCACTCTATACATAAAATATTAGAAGAGTTTAATTTTGATTTTATGAGATAAAAATGTAACCTTACCCTTAAAACCTCCTCTCCTCATTGCCAGAGATCTATCAATACCCTGTGTCTGTATGAGTTATAGAGCTGGCAGAAGGAAAGAACTGAGATCCAAACGATAAAAAAGGCTTTGAGAAAAAAAAAGTCTGTGCTCATCAGTCTCTTTGAGTTCTTGTGGCTTCCTGATTCAAGAGAGAAGTTGTATCGCTAACCTTTCTTTAATCTGTAGGATGCTAAACGGAAAATAATGAATAATGAAGCTAGAAAGATAGGTTGAAGCTAAATTGTAATGATGTTAAAAAGTCAAAAGAGTTGTAATTCAAGGCAATATTTATAGCAACTTTTAAAATTATTAAAATATTTTTTATATTCTTATCTCAAAGGAAAAAGGGAGACAATGAAGCTTATTGAATGACTTAGTCATATCTGAATTTAGTAAAAATCACTTTGGTAGCTGTGTAGTGATTTAATAGACATAAAATGCACAATGTAAATAGATTATAAACAAACATACAATGTCTATACAGGAAATTGGTTATGGGGAAGATCACTAACTGCTGATGAGAACAAGGAAGACCTCACAGAAAATGGAATTAAAACACTCACCTTGAATAGGTCCAAAGATTCCAAGAGGTGAGGTTAAAAAAGGAGAGCAATCCAGGAATGGGAATTAATCTGCACAAAAACAGATGAAGATGGAGAGTTAAGGGTATTCAGTAAATAGGATAATTTTACTGAAAAACAAATATATGAAAGGTAATAGTGTGGATCTGCTGGATCAAAGTGTATACACAGTTTTATAATCCTTTGGATGTAATAATTCCAAATTGCTATCTGAATGATTGTATCATGTATTTCTCTAATTAATAGTGATTGAGAGCATTATTGCATACGAATATAGGTATTTTTAAATAGTGTGAAATCAGTCTAGAAAGAAGATAGAATCAGATAGGTATTGTCTTTTATATAAATATAAATATACAAATACAAATCTAAATTGTCATTATTCTTTATACCATACATGTGTATTTTTATATATTTATGTCATGAATAGACACACAAACAAATGTGTATATGGTTTTATAACCATACACATATTTGTATGGGTCTATGCCCGTGCCTGTGACTACAGTATTACTAAGAAGCCTTCAGCAAAGTTGACCTGCATAATTGTAGACATGGGCTCCCCAGAGGAGTATTCTACCTTAAGTGTAAGAGAATAGACTCAGTGAGAAAGCAGACAAACAAGAACTACCACCAGGTTTCAGAGCCCCATTTTTTATGAGCTGGAAAAAGCAAAGTTAATTACCCCTTTTGAGAAAGGAGCAGGTAAGTGTCAGGAGTATAGAGGCTGGTTCTTAATAAAAGGTAGGGTTAGGGAATTAAACTTGGTATTTTTAAACAATAAATAATGAAATTGCTTTTCTTAAATTTATATGGTTGTGGTATGTTGGTCAGCATTCTATAAATTCTTAGTAATAATGACAAGCCCTACTTTTACTGTTAGTAAGCAATTAGCAGGAATAGTAATCATTCCAGAGATGGATCATGACCTAATCTAAATGCTCATAAAACTCTAATTTATTCAGTCATTTATTCTAGTTGCTACAAGCATAGAGCAACATATCTGAGTCATATTATGAGTGGACATGCTCCCAGCAGTATTTAATCTTAATTCCCTTGCCCTTTAAAGGATATCAAAGAATATCAAAAGTAAAATAATCTTAAAGAACATATTATGTGTGGTTTTTAATGGCTGGGTAAATATGATCAAAGTTATTTTTTAATTTTATTTTTTGGGTAGGTAGTAATTTATTTTTTCAAATTATATGTAAAGATAGTTTTCAACATTCATTTTTTTACTTTTTTCTTTCTTTTTTAATTAATTTATTTTTCCAATTACATGTAAAGATAGTTTTCAACATTTATCTTTGCAAAGTTTTCTTCTTCCTTCCCTTCCCTCTCCCCTACTGATATTAAGATATAGAACACTCATATTATACATATTTCCATAATACTCATGTTGTGACAGAAGAATCAGAACAAAAAGAAAAATAAAAAACACACATTTTTAAAAGTGAAAATAATAGCTCTTCTTTATATGAATACTCCCCAGTTTCTTCTCTGGATGTGGATGCCGTTTTTCCATCACAAGTCTTTTATGATTATTTTTGATTGTCGTATCATTGAGAAAAGTTAAATCTATCATAGATGATCATCACAAAATGCTGCTGTTACTAAATACCATATTTTCCTGGTTCTGCTCACTTCATGAAGCATCAGTTCATGTCTTTTCAGGTTTTTGTGAAATCTACCTGCTCACCATTTCTTATAGAACAAAAACTATTTCATCATATTTATATACCACAACTTGCTCAGTCATTCCCCAATTGATGGATATCCCCTCAATCTCCAATTCTTTGCCACCCCATAAAATGAACTTCTGTGAAAATTTTTATACATGTGAGCCTTTTCCCCAATTTATGATCTCTTTGGGCTACACACCCAATAGTGATACTGCTGGATCAAAGTGTATACACAGTTTTATAATCCTTTGGATGTAATAATTCCAAATTGCTATCTAGAATGATTGTATCATATATTTCTCTAATTAATAGTGATTGAGAGCATTATTGCATATGAATATAGGTATTTTTAATTTGTTCATCTGAAAACTACCTGTTCATATTTTTGACCATTTATCAATTGAGGAATAATTTATATTCTTATAAAATAATTCAGTTCTCTATATATTTTAGAAATAAGGCCTTTATCAGAAACACTGGTTGTAAAACGTGTTTCCCAGGTTTCTTCTTTCCTTCTAATCTTGGTTGCATTGGTTTTGTTTGTGCTAAAACTTTTCAATTTAATGTAATCAAAGTTATCCATTTTGCATTTCATAATGTTCTCTATTTCTTCTTTGGTCTTCTCCTCTCCATAGCTCTGACAAATAAATGATTTACTTGCTCTTCTAATTGGCTTATGGTATCCCCCTTTATGTCTAATGATTTGACCTTATGAGAAGTCGGTATATGCCAAGTTTCTGCCGTACTCTTTTCCAGTTTTCCCAGCAGTTTTTTTGTCATATAGTGAGTTCTTTTCTTAGAACCTGGAGACTTGGATTTATCAAACAGTGATTGCTATAAGTTACTTACTACTGTGTCTTGTGAATCTAATGTATTCTACTTATATCTTTTTTGTGACAGAAGAATCAGAACAAAAAGAAAAATAAAAAACACACATTTTTAAAAGTGAAAATACTTAGATATATATATATATATATAAATACTTATATATATATATATATATATACTTAGATACATTAGATATGATACTTATCACATATTTTGATATTTGTTTTATAAAAGTTTTAGAACTGGTATAGCTCAGCATTCTCTTTTTGTAAGATTTTGAGTTTCTATTTTTTTCTACTTCCCTCCCTCCCATCAGCCTTCCTCAATATAGGAAGCAATCTAATATAGGTTATACATGTGTAATCATGCAAACATTTCCACATTAGTCATGTGTGAAAAATGAAACAGAACAAAAAGGAAAAGCCATCAAAAAAACAACAGCAGCAAACATGAAAATAGTATGTGCTCCTATCTGCATTCAGACTCCATAGTCCATTCTCTGAAAGTGGATAATATTTTTCATCATAAGTCTTTTGGAATTGTCCCAGATCATTATATTGTTCAGAAGGTCCAAATCAATCATAGTTGATCTTCACCCACTGTTACTGTTAAAATCATAGCTGGTCATTGCACAATGTTGCTATTACTGTGTACAATAATCTTCTGATTCTGCTCATTTCACTAAGCATCAGATCATGTAAGTCTTGGTTTTCTGAAATCCACCTGCTTATTATTTCTTAAAGTACAATAGTATATTCATATGTTACAATTTGTTCAAATATCCCCTGATTGATGGGTATTTATTTCTTAATTTTCTAAAGCAGAAAGCCCATTTTGATCAAGAAGTTCAACTACAATACAAAATAGGAGGACTGATAAAGCACAAACCTTCAATAAAATTTTATAAGGGGTAAAGAGAGGGCTAAGGATTTCTATTTAAGACTAAATTTATGATTTAATACATAACTGATATTTTTAAATGGGCCTTTCAAAATAATTTTTTTTAAGAAAACAGAACCTTTTTCTTGAACTAAAAAATGTGATCTAGCAAAATTTGGGGATTTTTATAAAGAACTTTGAGATTTTTCTTCCTTTTAAATTGTTTTTTGGATTTAGACTAATCTGCATTTCATTTTGTCAACTACCTTTCATTTCCTAAAATGTGTGTTTATGCCAAATTTCAAAAGAAGCTACATTTCAAAAATAACTTTGCTTTTAATTTCCATCTAGGTTATTTCAAGAGACAATATTAATCCATTCTAGTTTATTTTTCCTTGACCAATGTATCATTTGCTCTTAGTATAGTTTGATGTAGACGTTACTCCATGGAGACAAAACTTGAATACTTTACTGACCTTACATCTATCAAAACTGTTTTCTCACATTCTTTTAAGTTTTTCCTCTTTTTTCAAAATGTAACTGCTCTTGGAAGACTTTTAAATTCACATCATACTATACTCTTATTCATTGATTTATTTAATAAGTATTTGTTAAACATAAACAAAGTTTAGATAATAATAATAATAATAATAATAATAATAATAATAATAGATATCTTTTATGTAGTATTTTAACAATTGAAGTGTGCTTATAAATATTCCATTTACCTCATACAAACCCTGGGAGGTTTAAGTCATTATTATTTCCATTTTAGAGTTGAGGACACTAAAGTTGACAGAGGTGAAATTATTTTTCCAGGATAGAGCAACTTTAATATAGCACTTTAAGATTTGCAAAGTGTGGGTGACTAGGTGGTGCAGTAGATAGAGCATCGGCCCTGGAGTCAGGAGTACCTGAGTTCAAATCCAAGCTCAGACACTTAATAGTTATCTAGCTGTGTGGCCTTGGGCAAGCCACTTAACCCCACTGCCTTGCAAAAACATAAAAAAAATTTTTAAAAAGATTTGCAAAGTGTTGTATATGTATATGTGTACATATATATATATATCTTAGGTCATTTGATGGGCCTGTGCTCTATCCACTGCGCCACCTAGCTATCTCTAAGTCATTTGATTTTCATAGCAATCCTATGAGTTAGGTGCTAGTGTTATGTCTTGGACATAATTGCTATCTAGAATGATTGTAGCATGCATTTCTCTAATTAATAGTAATTAAGAGCATTATTGCATATGAATATAGGTATCTTTTATTTATTCATCTGAAACTCTGTCCTTGGACAGGATGAAAAGTTATACCACTCCAAGGCTTTATTCCAGACTCTATCTACTGTATCACCTAGAATAGATAAATCATAGACTCTGACCTCTACATTTAAGGAGGGTTAAAAGGCACAGATATAGATAGCTTTAGTATACAATATATTACAAGTGCATTGAATAGCTACCAAAACAAAGTGCTATGTGAGGTCCAAAGGTATACGTTGTTATCAAGTGAGAAGATCAAGAGAAATTTCAGTTTGGATGTAATATTCAAGATGGGATTTAAAAGAAGTGTTAGAATTCCACACACACACACACACACACACACACACACACACACACACACACACACATACAAAGGGAGAACATTCCAGGCATAAGAAACAGTAACTTCCTTTTGTGTTGTGAAGGTGGGATGTGGAGAAGAAAAAGATTAAGTCAAACTGTATGAGGAATATAGTACACTGAATGAATGGTAATATATGTCTGAACAGGTATGATACTTTCAGATTGTTAAGGACTTTAAGTGCCAAGAGGAAGGATTTTGGTACTTAAGGGATGGTATTTAAATGGGTACTGAAGGTTACTTTAAGTGACCACATTCATATAGACAATGATATGAAGGACTGAGTGGAGGAAGAAGAAAGTAGAAGCAAGAAAATCTTTTAGCAGGTTCTGAAAGTAATACTGGTAGATTATCTGGTAGATAATAAGTTTCTTTATTTTGTAATTAGGGAAATGGAGAAGAGGAAATGATTTTGGGAGATGTTATAGATATAGGAATTACAGGACTTTATTAAGGTTATGAACCAGAGGAAGCTGAAATATCAGAGCTAACCCCAAGGTTATGAATTTGATAGCACTGATGAATCATGATACCATAGATTAAAAAGAATGAAGTAAGGGGAGTTTAGGGGGAAAGATCATGATCTCAGTTTAGGAAATGTTGAGTTTAAGGGTTAGTAGAAGATCAAGAGATTTCTGTATATGACTCGTAGGAGAAGGAATATCTTTCACATCTATTGAAAACATCCTCAAGAATTAATTGGCCCTGTGGATACAATTTGAATCAGGCAATACCACTACTAGGTCTATATTCCAGATATCAAAAAAAGGATCACAAAAATATCTATAGAAGTTCTTGGTATTGTGGCAAAGAATTGGAAATTGAGGGGATGCCCATCAATTGGGGAATGATTGAGCAAACTATGGTATCTGAATGTTATGGAGTACTATTGTTCTGTAAGAAATCATGAATGACCTGAGGTCAGAGAAGCATGGAAAGACTAGGATGAACTGATGCTGAGTGAAGTGAGAAGAACCAGGAGAATATTGTTCATACTTACAGCAACAATGGAAGATGATCAACTATGATGGATTAAGCTCCTCTCAGTAGTTCAATAACCAAGAACAATCCTGAAAGATCTGTTAAGGAAAATGTCATCCACATCCAGAGGAACAAGTATGGATTCTGAATGCAGAGAAAAACATACTATGTTCACTTTTAAGAATTTCTTTTATGTTTTTACTTTTTCTTTTATATGTTTCCCTCTAGTTCTAGTTCTTTTTCATAACATGACTGGTATAGAAATGTTAAACATGTTTATACAAAAAAAGTTATTAAATTGGAAAAAAAAGGAATTGAGTGGTCCAAGGGACTTGAGCCCTTAATATAGATTCTGGGTGATGTGAGGTCAACAGCCAGATCATAAGAAAAAGAGATTATTTTGATACCCTCAAAACTAATACAGAGTGGGACAAACTGTACTTAATTAAATCAATGCAGTAGCTTCTCTATACTCTAAGTAAGCTTCCTGTTGACAGTCATAGTTCTAGGTTTCATTTTCAACCTCAAGTTCCATACTGGTCTGAATTAGGTCCAGACTGCAAAAATTAGTACTATTAGATTGAAATGTCTGTACTGAATATAGAACTATACCCTTTGATCCAACAATACCAGTACTAGTTCTACATCCTAAAGATATCATAAAAAGGGGAAAAGATCAACATGTACAAAAATATTTATAGCAGCTCTTTTTATAGTGACAAAGAATTGGAAATTGAAGGGAAGTCTATTAATTGATGAATTACTGAAAAGTTGTGGAATATGAATTGAATGGGATGAAGTATTATTGTTCTGTAAGAACTCAGTGAGTAGACTTCAGAAAAACCTGGAAAGACTTCCATGAACTAATGCTGAGTGAAGTGAGTAGAATTAGGATAATGTTATACACATTAACAACACTGTGATATGATCAATATGATGGCTCCTTTCAGAAGTTCAATGATCAAGGAAAATACTAAAAGCTCTGTGATGAAAAATACCATGCACATATAGAGAAAAAACTGTGGGGTTTGAATGTAGAACAAAGCATACTGTGTTCACTTTTTAAAACTTGTTTTATGCTTTTTTCTTTCTTTCTCAAGGTCCCCCCCCCTTTATTATAATTCTTTCACAAAATGACTAAGATAAAAATATGTCAAACATGACTCTATGTGTACAATATATCAGAATACTCAATGCCATGGGGAGGAATGAAGGAAGGGAGAGCAGTAGAAAAATGTGAAACTCAAAAGTTTACAAAAGGATGAATATTTAAAACTATCTTTGCATATGATTAGAAAAAATAAAATAAAATAAAAAGCAATGGCTGCACTGAAGGGGGGGGGGGCGGAGGACAATGCAGTGGAAGATGTACTCCAGATGGCTTATATACTTCTAGCAGTGCCAATCACAAGCAGTAAGGCATTTCCTATTACTAAAAAAGTCTAAAAAGTAAACTGTCTATGGGCATTAAGGAAGTGGAGACATACTATTGCATTTGACAAGAGTCATTGGTTACCTTTGAGGGAACATTTTCTGCAAGATGATGCTAGGGGGTGGAGGCAGGAATTCCCAGAAATTCTCAGAATATAGGTTAATAGGTTCAGAAGCAAAATTGCAAGAGGAGAGAATTAGTAATGAAAAAGTGAAGGCATTGATGATTGGCATTGGAGGGAAATAGAACTTGCAAAGCTCTTTTTCACCATAGTCCTTGTCATGCTCTGATTTGTCCTCTGTTCATGGAAAAGGTGGTCCATTAACATGCCCTTTCCGGAAGCAAGCATAATGTTGATTTGAAAAAGAAGAGATTGGGGAAATAAGTTAGTTTCATCCAGGCACGATTTCTGATGATATGGTTAGGAAGTTGTAGCAACATCCACATCCTAAATAGAGATGTAAAGAAATGGCAGTTAAAAAACGATAGCTTAAGACAAAGGCAATTACTGCTTAGTCATAACCCCCAGAACAGTAAGGACAGGAGATTTTACAAGTTTACAGTGGATTCCATTTTGAAAGAAAGGACAGATCATAACAGCAAATTCTGGTCATTGTGAAAAACTTTGGAGAAGTGTGCTTAAGGACACTTAAGGAAAGAAAACCACAACATAAGTTCAAAGAAGCAAATTAATCACCCTAGTTAAGAACTAAGGGATTTTTTCTTTGAGATTAAGTAACAGCCTTACTCTCCTATAAGAGATTTTAAGTTTATTCCAGGTGACGCAACAAGCTTAAAAAAGAAATAGATATTGAGAGCACAATTGCTGTGTGCCAAGTAAGAAGTAATTACCATCTTGGTCAAATATGCAAACCTTCCAATGGTTTAGTTATGTGAATTTTATTGAGGAAAAAAAAGATGGAAGCAGAGTCGGGGAGCATAATCACCATTCAATAAGGCAAAGATATATAGATATATATGGTTTTGTCACACCTGTTTTGTATAGGGTAAATTCTGCATTCAACCCAGAAGCCAATTCATGTGGAGTTCTCAGCAAGAAGAAAGTAATAACATTGTTTGCCTTTTCTCTCCTGTTGTTGCATAGATTGAAAGAGAATAAGACTATGAAAGGACAGCTTAAGTTTTTCCATATAAGGCTTTCTGGAAAAATAGGAAAGGAAACAAAGGAAAGTAAATGCTTTTTGTTGGCAGATTCTTTGATTTTAATAGTTGATTACAAACATCGAATGTACACAATTTAATTATTGCCTTGCTATTTAATAAGCTATGCATCAAAATTTCAAATTTCCTAGTCTAAAAACTTTCTGACAAAAAAGACTAAACTAAAAAGTGGTTATTTTAAGTTCATCACTTTTCAAAGAAATAATTTTAACAAAATGGTGAAATATTTCTTCTTGTAATTCAGTTATATACAGAAAACAGAGATAAAAGTATTGCATAAATGTTTGATCACACACAATAGGAATATCAAAAAGACAATGACAGCAGAAAAAATGGTGATAGGTGACAAAAGAAAATACAAGAAAACATACAAGATGGCACTGCAGGGAAAGAGGAGCAGGTAGGAGACCTGATCACTTTATTGGTCTAAAGATTAAAAACAAACTAATATTTCAAGCAAGGGGAAAGAAAACAAATCCAGGAAGTATTTTTTGCTTTGTAAAGAAATACCAACTGCTAGATATTAATTTATTTCATGCATGGCAAGAGGTATTAATATATCCATTCAATGACTTTAGATTTTTTATATAAATAGTAAGATTTTTGAAGTTGAAGCACATTTTTTCTTTAGTAATAACCCTGAAAGGTTCATGATAAAAAGTACCATTTTTAGTTTAAGAAATAATTGCTTTATTATTACTAGGTCTGTATTCCAAAGAGATCATGAAAAGGGGGAAAAGTCCCACATGTACAAAAATATTTATAGTAGTTCTTTTTGTGGTGGCAAAGAATTGAAAATTGATGGAATGTCCATCAACTGGGGAATGGCTGAACAAGTTGTAGTATATGAATGTAATGAAATAATATTTTTCTATAAGAAATGATGAGCAGATAGATTTCAGAAAAATCTAAAAAGACATGAACTGATGCTGAGTGAAGTGAGCAGGACCAGGAGAACATTGTATACAGTAATAGCAATACTGTGTGATGATTCACTATGACAGACTTAGCTCATCTCATCAATATAGCAGTCAAAGACAATTCTAAAAGACTTATTGTGATAGAAAATACCATCTACCATCCACATTTAGAGAAAGAACTATGGTGTCTGAATTGAAATTATAGATTTCATTTTTCTAAAATTTGTTTTTCTTTTTTATTTCTTGTGGTTTTTTTCTTTTCTTATTTTTCTTTCATGACTGATATAGAAATTTGTTTAACATGATTGTGTATGTATAACATATATATTTTGCTTATTGTCTTGGGAAGGAAGGAGGAAAAGGATAGAGGGAGAAAATTTTACAAAAAACAATTGTCAGAAACTATATTTACATGTAAATAGAAAAAAGAAATTAGAAAAAAATAAATAATTCCTTTGTTTTTTTGAATCAAAGAGAAGATAATTAAATAATTTTCTAATAGTTTTTCCCAGTTAAAATCTTTAATCTTTGACAATTTTATTAGGGGAAAAAAGAATAGTGCAATGTATAATAAAATCAAAGTCTCCTAGATGAATAATAAAATGGAAATAGCATATCACTTAAGTATCTTTGAGAAGAAAAACCAATGGACAATAGGATCTACCTAATCATGAAGAGTCACATGGGATTGAACAAGAAACCTTCAGTGCTGGGGATACAAATACAAATAGTACAATCATTGCCTTCACATTCTCATAGCAAAAGAATATACATATCAGGGAAGTGCTGATTAGGAGGAGTGATTTGAATAGGAAAATCAAAGTGAATGGTAATTGGAATCTTAGGCAACAGATTCACTTGTTCTTACCAAGAATGGTAATGTTGATTTGATTACTATTCTCAGAGCTAGAGGTAAAGGGGAAGGCACAGAGACATGGCATGGGGATAGCCAAAAAAAGATGCATGGGGACCTGAGACCAGACTATATCAGAACCCAGACTTGTAAGAGTGGGTAGACCCAGACAGAGTTGGAGGCTAGAAAGCAGTAGATTTGACAGATAGATAGCTAGCACATCCAGAGCTACCCAGAGGTCATCCAGCTTAACCTCCATTTTAGTTTAGAGGACCTTAGGAAAAGTAAGATTAATTAATTTACCTATAGCCACACAGGTAAAACATGTCAGGAGAATTTCTAGTACAATAATGATTTAATAGTATGTTCCTGAATAAAAAGAAAAAAAGAAAAAAGAAAAGCAGTCCCAACAGGGTTCGTGTGACTCTGGAGGGGAAAGCGAGGCTGGTGACTTAGTTCGACACCCCCTCACTCCAATTCATGAGCTTGTCATGGCATCATCTCCCTAATTTCATGGTCTTCAAGATAGTGTAACCAAAGCACTGAATAGCACTCAAAATATCAGGCTAATACTGTCCCATGAGGATGTGCAATGGACCATTAGGACATTCCAACCTTTTTTTTTTTTTAACATTTCATGTATACATATCCTTTCCTCTGACATTGCCATCACCCTGATGACCCTGATGCAAGCCCTCATAACTTTACTTATTAATATTTGTTTGATTTTTGCAAGGCAATGGGGTTAAGTGACTTGCCCCAGGTCACACAGCTAGGTAATTATTGTCTGAGGTCAGATTTGAACTCAGGTTGTCCTAACTCCAGTGCCGGTGTTCTATCCATTCCACCACCTAGCTGCCCCTACTTTACTTATTATTTCAATAAATTGTTAATTGGTCTTCTTGCCTTAAATTTCATATATTCCAGTTCATTTTCCATTCAGTAGTTAATGGCTATGACCCCAAAAGACTCTAGTAATCACCTATTATCTCTACAATCAAATATAAAATCCTTTCTGCCTTTACAGCCCTCCATAATTAGACTCTTCCTACCTTCCCAGTCTTCCACATAGGCCAAATTGCAGAAACAATGGCCTCCTTGCTCCTCTTGAAGATCCTCCATCTCCTGACTGAATTTTCACTAGGTATTCCCCATTCCAGAATACATTGATTCTCAACTCTGTCTTTTTTGTTTCCTTTAAATTTCAGCTAGGCTAGGTAGTATAGTGGATAGAACACTGGCCCTGGAGTCAAGAGATTAGGAGTTTGAATACAACCTCAGACACTTGACCTTACTAGCTGTGTGACCTTGAGCAAGTCACTTAACTCTAATTACCTCACATTCAGGACTATCTCCAGTCACTCTGATTCATATTTGGTCACTGGAATCAGATGACTCTGGAGGAGAAAGTGACTTAGTACAACATTCCCTCACTCAAATCCAATTCATGCTCTTGTCATGGCATCATCCCCCTGTTCTTCAAGAGTGAAGAACAAAACACCACATTCTGCAAAGGCATCTTTCCTCATAGTTCTTAATCTAAGTGCCTTTCCTCTGAGATAATTCAATTAATCCTGGATCTATTTTGTTTGAACAGAGTTGTTTGTATGTTATCTTTCCCTTTAGACTGTGAACCTCTTGAACCAGGTTTTGCTTATTTGCTTGTTTTGATTTCTTTATATTCTGAGTGCTTAGTTTAATACCTAGCATGAACTAAGAGTACAATAAATACTTGTTGATAAGACTAAGTAGAACTCATCACCAGGGATATTAGGAACTTGATTGCATTCTGCTTTATTGTGGTGAGGGAGGAGGTTCACTCATTTGTTTGAGATTTAGGATTGTACTGTTTCATAGTTTACAGAGAGTAGAAGAGGAAAAAAGAAATAACAAAGTTGTCTCTTAGATCTAACTGTATCTGAGTGGTACCACCTGAATTTACAATCTAGAGGAGTGAATGGTAAGAGTTACTGAGGCATGGAAACTGTAGTTTAGTGACTAGAGTGTCAGAATAAGTTTCTAGAAGACTTGAATTTTTATCTCCTTCAGGTAATAAGTTGTGTCAGCTTGGGTAATCACTTACTTTTTCTGAGTTTTACTTACTTCCTCTATAAAATGGATAATATGAGATGATTTATGTAAATTGTTTTATAAGCCTTAAAACATTACCTATTTTTATCTTTTTTTAAAAAGCAACATAAGCTTTTATAAACTTATTATATAAACAGATTTGGCTTTCTGTGAGCACATTATCTTGATATAAAAAGTAAATTTAGAAAGCAAAAACATAATTTTAGGAGATTGGCATTCTGATATAAAGCCTCAAGCTTGATTTGTTAATCAAGTCATTCTCTCACCTCAATCTTTTATATGACAATAACTTTTGAAACTTTTTAAAAAAAAAAGACTTCATCCAGAGTCTTGAACATCAGTTTCACAGGATATTAAATAGTAAGAAGGAATCAAAAATAATGACCCTCTGAAACCAAATTTACCAGTTCAAGCAAAATAAAGCAGCTGCAAAATAATTTTCACGAGTAAGACATGAATAAGTGATAGATTATTATACTGTACCCTACTACTTGCTTAAAGCAGAGTTGAAATGTGCAAAAGGAAAATGCTGATGACACATAGAAACAAAAGTATAGCTACCCATTCTTGTACAAGACACCTTAGTGGTAGGAGTAAAAGCCTGATCTCTCTGTGCACATTAGGTTTAGTTTTTCATTAAAAAATATTGAAACCATCTTTGATTCAGTTGACTAGAGGTACTAAAACTCATGCTGTTGTCACATCCTGATCACCTGAGCACCAAAAAGCCAGGGGGCTCCTAGCGGTCACCAATGCTTGGCTAATGGAAAACAGTGAACAATTTGGGCAATTTAGACAAAGGAATTACACACACAGTTGAATCAAAAGGAGGTTACTTCACAGCCTGTCCTTGTCAAAATATTCTCCTGCTCTAATAAATCTCTTTTTGTTGCCTCTGGAATGATGAGTGTCTTATTTTGTTTTAATATTCAAGGGGGCCAGCCCTTGTAAGGGAAGCCACATCACAATACTTTCAAAATGGATACAATCTAGAGGAGATCTCTTCAAGTTAAGTACACTCTTAAATTTTATTGCCTGATAAGGATTCTGTTTTCTAATTCCTACTTCTCTCATTTTCTCCTTTCATTACTCTGAGAAGCAGTAATTGAAATGGAAAGAGAGTCAGCCTCAAATACAGGAAGGTCTGGGTTTAAGTTCATCTTAACTTTCATCTTTTAACTCAGGGGGCCCTAGGCAAATCACTTGTAGCCTCGTTGATCTAGGTTGAGGTATCAGACATGCAGTACATGGCCCACAACAGTCTGAGAGTGGCCAGAAGCCAATTAAAATTTAACTGGGTGTGGGCAGCTAAGTGGCACAACATATAGAGCACCAGCCCTGGAGTCAGGGGAACCTGAGTTCCAACCCAGCCTCAGACACTTGAAACTTAATTAGCTGGGTGACTTTGGGCAAATCACTTAACCCCATTGCCTTGCCAAAAACAAAAAATGTAATCTGGAGATATTTGATGAAATAAATATAATAAGAAATAGATAAAAACAACTTCTTAAATTTCAGGTTGAAGTGCTGATCTTGTCAAGCTAGTTCCTTCACCCACTGGCCTTTTTGCTATTGCTTCAATACCACATTATCTCTCAACTCTGTACCTGTAACACTGGTAGTCCACCATGACTAGGATGCTCTCCTTCCTCACTTTTTCCCCATGGTATCTTTAAATTTCTTCAATATTCAGTCTGTCATCCTTTCTTCAAGAGGTCTCTCCAGAGTTCTTTTTCTTATTTTTCTCTCACAGTTAGTGCCTTCCCTCTAAGATTATCTTCCAGTCAAAAAAAATATTATTTTCCATTGAGAAAACAAGTTAGTTTTATTTTTCTTGTTTATACTATTCTGTTGCTTACATCTCCTCTATTAGAGTGTGGGCTCTTTGAGGACAGCAAGCATGTCTTTATATTTATCTCCTCAGTATTGATCTCAGTGACAGGCCCATAATGTATGTTGACTGACCAATGAAATGATATTTTATCCCTATCTTTGTTGTTATCAATTCTTTCCTCACTACTGTTTCCTTCTACATACTAAATCCAGATTAATCTTCTTAAAATATTCTTTTCATGAAATGTCCAGTTCAAAATCTTTTAATGGCTCCATTGGCTCCCAGTTAATGTATAAACTACTTAGCTAGGCATTCAAGTGCTTCTAGAATCTTCCATTGCTGTTCAACACCAATGATGTCACACTCAAATAGAAGGGGAAGGGGCATTAAAACCATACATAAGGATCCCTCTGGACTGCATATTGACTTAGTTTTAAAATGTAATATTATCTGTTTTTATTTTATTTTTATCTATTTTGTTAAGCATTTTGTAATTGTGTTTTAATCTGATTCCTCAGTATTCAGTTGTGAGATACATAGGGTGAGTGTTTGATACTTTCTCTTCTACACTAGCAACACAATTTAATCACTGAGCCCTATCCTTAAATATTTCTTCTTTCTAAAATGCTCTTCTCTCTCCTCTAAACTTGTTAGAATTGAATCCATCTTTGAAAGCCGAATTCAACTTCTACCTCTTTAATCCTATCCACTGTGACAAACCTCTCATTTTTTTATTTCTCATACTTGTTTTTATTTTTAATATTTTATTTTTCTCCAATTATATGCAAAAAATACTCATTTTTTTTAAATTTGACATTCCAGAGTCTATTCCTTGTTTCCTTTCCTCATTCCTACCTAAGAAGGTAAACAATACAATATAGTTTATACATGTCCATCATGTTAAAACATTTCCATATTAGTCATTTTGTGGAAGAAATTCAAAATAAAAAAGAAGGAAGGAAAATGGAGGGAGTAAGGAAAGAGGAAGGGAGAGAAAATAGTATGCTTTTATTCATACATTATCAGTTCTTTCTATGGACGAAGATAGCATTTTTCATTTGGGATTGTCTTGGACCTTTGTATTGTTGAGAATAGCTAAGTCATTCACAATTCTTCATCAGTTATTTTTGCTGTTATTATGCATAATGTTCTCCTAGTCCTTACTTTGTATCAGTTCATGTTAAGTCTTTCTAGGTTTTTCTGAAACCATTTCACTCATATTTTACAGCAAAATAATATTCATTACAATTATATACACCACGATTTATTCAGTCTTTCCTAATTAATGATATTTCCTCAATTTCCAATTCTTAGTCATCTCAAAAAGAGTTCCTATAAATTTTTTGTATAAATGTATTCTTTTTTCCTTTTTAAAAATCTCTCTGGAATACAGACCTAGTAGTGGTACTCCTGGGTTAAAGGGCATGCACAGATCTATGCAGTTTTGGGCATAGTTCCAAATTACTCTCCAGAATGGTTGTATCATTTCATAATTCCATGAACTTTCCCTCATCCCCTTTAAATTGATCATTCTTCTTTCCTATCATATTAGTCAGTCTGATAAGTATGAGTTGGTACCTCAGAATTGTTTTAATTTACATTTCTCTAATCAACAGTGATTTAGAGCATTTTTTCATATAATTGTAGATAGCTTTGATTTCTTTGTCTGAAACTGCCTATTCATATCCTTTGACCATTTATCAATTATAAGATAACTTGTATTATAAATTTGACTCAATTCTTTATATATCTGAGAAATGAGACCTTTATCAGAGATTCTTGAACTCAAGTTTTCTGCTTTCCTTTGGTTGCATTGGTTTTGTTTGTACAAAATATTTTTTATTTAATATATTCAAAATTATCCATTTTACATTTTATAAAAGTTCTCTATATATTTTTCAGACCTAATTTCATCACAAAGCTGTCATTATTTTGTGTTTTTCTGATTTGTGTATAGTATCACATTTTATGTCTAAAACATATGCTCTTTTTGATCTTATCTTAGTATCTAGGAGGAAAAGCTGGTCTACATCTACTTTCTATCATGCTATCACCAAGTTTTCTCAGCAATTTATATCAAATAATGAATTTTTGTCCCCAAAGCTTGGATCGTTGATTTGATTGTGAGGTTTTAATGTCCAATAATTAATATATGATATGTGATCAATTTTTGTTCAGGTGCCATATACCACTGAGGAAAAAAAAGATATATTCCTTTCCATCCCCATTCAATTTTTTTCAGAGTGCTCTCATCTAACTTTGCTAAAATTCTATTCACCTCCTTAACTTCTTTTTTATTTGTTTTGTGGATAGATTTAATTCTGAGAGAGATTGAGGTCTCCTATTAATATAGTTTTGCTGTAAATTTCTTCCTATAACTCACTTAACATTTTAAAATTTTATTTATTTATTTATTTAATCTTATTTTGTACAAATAATAATATATTAGTAAAATATTCTTATTTAAGACTAACCATAATACCCCCCAAAATATAGACCCGCATGTGCGATAAAGTAAAGGTGAGAGAGAAAAAAATAAAAAAATGATATATAATAATAATAATAATAATAATAGTAGTAGTAGTAGGTATGGTCAGGTGGTGCAGTGGACAGATAGTAGACAGTAATAGATGGAATCTATTACTAGAAGCTGTTCCTTTAGGGATATCTTCTTTAAAAAGGAATAGGCTAGATAGATAGAGGTAGAGGAGTCAAATCAATATTGTGTTTGAAGAAAATATATTCATATAAGGAAATCTAGGAACCAATAATATTGTAATGCTAAAATACTCCAGATCAGTAGTATTAAACTCATATAGAAAGGTCATATATATTGATCCTTGTATATACATATTGACTTAGAAAACCATATATTAACATTATTATATTTTGATTTGTTTTGTTAAATATTTCTCAATTACTTTTTAATCTAGTTTGGCCTCACACCAGGAGAGTTCCAAGCAGCATGGACCGTGTGTTTGATATCTCTGCTTTAGACCACTTTGACAGAAAAAGGAAGTAGACATTTGTAGGAGAATGTGGTAGGTCAAAAGTCTTACTTAGAACCATGCTTTTTTTTTTATAAAACAAGTTTTAATTGATATATTTTGATTTTTAACATCACCATAATTTCTGCCAGTAACTCTCCCAGAGAAGATGTCTACCTTTCTCCCTTCCCAGAGAGTCATTCTACATAACAAATTTCTTAGAAATAAAAATGAAGATAATGGAGAAAAATCAACAAATGATCAGTTCATCAAAAAAAAAATGTACAATGTACTGTACCTTTGTAAAAAGATGGAATAAGGGTTATCTTTAACAATCCCTTCTTTGCAATCATGTTTCTTCTTTGTAATTTTGCAAAATTCATTTTTTCTGTTTCTTTGAATTTACATTGTTGTAGTTAAGTCCTCATAGTCTTTCTTCTTATTTGTGGTAGAGAGAATGATAGTAGAAGTGATGCCAAAATCAAGACAGTTAAGAATTTTAGATGGAGAAGGTGACAGAGAGCTGAAATTCTAGAACTTATAACCAAGAAAGGGTTAAGCTATGTGATATAAGATATGATGAAATAGAAATTATGGGAGCATTAGGAGGAAGTAATCAAGAAAAATTGGAACAAATTGCATAGTGTTTAGGGGAGGGAAAGGTGGGGCTGGATGGTCTAAAGTTTCTATGAGGAATTCAGCTCAGGTGGTATGGGATGCTCTCAAGATTGAATCCTAAGGCATAAGTAGAAACAATTTTGATGGAATAAATGAGGTAATATCTAAATAGACCACTTTGGATGCACAGAGAGCTCACTGACTAATCTAGGTGTGTTTTTTTTTTTAACAATATGTACAGAATAATGAACACAAAGGCTAGCCATGAAGTTTCCCTAGAAAAGCATGACTTCATCCAGAATTAAAGTGGCAAGAATGATAAATCTCCAAATGAGTTGAGACTGAAGAATTTAAGGAACAACAGAAAGAAATTTTGTTGTTTGTTGGTTATATTGTGGAAAACTCTTAAGAAGGGTAAAAAAGGGAATGGGCTACTGCTCTGAGACGTGGGATTATGATAGCTATGATTAATACTTTTAAGATTTAAAAATGTTTTACATAAATTATCTCATTTGATCTCTGCTGATGGAGAGAAGGCAGAAATATTATTTCTCTTTTGTTTCCTTTGCCAAAGCAGAATTATTGCCACAATGATAAACTCAAAGCAAAAATGACTAATATGTGGTTGAAACACAAGATAATTAAGAATATAATATGATAATATGTGGTTACTCTTGATGAGTTGAAGTCATAAATTGCCTTCCAATGTATGGAAATATGTCATTACTTAATATTGTTAGTAATCTCTGAAAGTTCCTGGAGAATGGTTGAAGTCACTCAGAACTGAAGAAGGCCTCAATTTTCAAAAAAGGGAGAGATTGATGCCTGTTAACTAGATACAAAACAATGAATGTATGATTCCTGGTAAACTCCCAGAATGTTATGAAGGATAACTTATAAGGTTCAAGGAATAGTTAGTAAACCATTAGAAAAGGAAAATATGATTAATAAATAATTATATCTCCAATCTTCATCAAGAACAAGTTATATCCATGTAATTAGAAAAAAAAGAACAGATTATATCAAACTATTTTCATATACTGAGTATACTCACACACACAAACACACACACACACACACACACACACACAGTGTTTTATTTAGGAAGTTTAATTTAGTAGCTGATTGGAAGAAAGACTGGAGTAGGGAGATAATTTTATCTGGGAGACCAACCAGCAAGCTATTGCAATAGTCCAGTAAGGGGATAAAGGTTTGCATCAGGCTGGAAATACTGTCAAAGGAGAGAAGGGGAGATATACCAGAGATGTTACAAAGGTAAAACCAATAGAATTTTAGACAATAGATAAATTGGTTGAATAACACCAAAAAATTGGACAATAATGGCAATTAATGAGTTGAAATGAAATTGGAGGGAGGATTTTTATTTGTCTTTCATGGAGGACCATGACATCAGGAGAGTGATGTTATGACTTACAAGTGAATTGGAGTGGGGGAGGTCCCCAGTAGCATCCCCCCAGGGAACTATCCTTGGGACTATGATATAAAATATTTATTATAATTGTAGAAGAAACACTGGAGGGATATTTAATACCCTGAATGACAGTCAAGGTCCAAAAAGATTTTGATAGGCTACAGCATTGGTCTGAATCTAACAAAGATGAAATGATAGGTATAAATATGTAGTCTTCCACTTTGTTTAAAAAAATCAAGAAAATAGTACATTTGGAAAACTACTGTTGTTCTAGAAAAATGAAAGCTCAATATGAATAGAGCAATTTGATAGTCAAAGAAAGCTAATTGGATCTTAGGCCTCACCATTAAATTGTACCCTCCTTAATATGAGGGAGTATGGATTTTTTATTTTTACCTTTTCTTGTAGCTCAAACACTTAGTATGGTGCCTGACATATAGTAACCACTTAATAAATGCTTTTGACAAAATGTTCAAAACAAGTGAGTAATGGTTCTTGTTTCTGCCTAGGGTTAGAACACAAGTAAGAGTATTATGCATCATTCTGGGTGATAGAATATTGAAGTAGTTGGATGGTGAAGCAAATAGTGCATGGGCCCTGAGTCTTGAAGACCTGAATTCAAATCCAGCTTCAAACACTTACTAGTTCAACTTAGAGATAATAAAAGCATCTACTTCTGAGAGTTGTTGTGAAGTCCAAATGAGATATTTGTAAAGCACTTAACACAGTGCTTAGAAAAATTAAGTGTTACATAAATGTTCTCTATATTTGAGAATTTAGAGAACATTCAGAGAAGTGCTATCAGGGTGTTTGAAGGATCATAAGATCATATATTTAGAACTGGAAAGTATCTCAAGAGTTTATTCAACCTCTATTCATACTTTGCAGATGAGGAAACTGAGGGCCAGAGAAAGTTTATAAACTTTTCTCAAGGTATATGGATAGCAAGCAACCACAACTCACCTTTATATAAGTTCTTTATGGTTTATAATGCACTATTTTCACTTTATTTTTTCATGTTTTATTTCCTTTTGTTCTGTTTCTTCTTTCATAACTTGACTAATATGGATATGTTTTACATGAATGCACGTATATAACTTATATCAAATTTCTTACCATCCCGGAGGAGAAGGGAGTGAGAAAATTTGAAACTGAAAATTTTATTAAAAAAATGAATGCCAACAGTTGTCTTTACCTGTAATTGGAAAAAAAAATACTATCTATTGGGAATGGAAACCTTAAATCTTTCTTTTTAATAGACTAATGAATTAGGTTGATATTTCTTTCAGTGAGGTAGATTAGTTGTTGTAAATTAGGTAATATAAATATTATGATCTCCATTTTAAAGGTGAACCTCCTTACCTGCAATAGGTAAATTCCCAGAATGTTATAAGGGATGACTACAAAATCTCCAAAAATACTATCAGTTCTAAGGTTCTTATGAAAATTTATGGCTAGGTCATTTTTTTTTTTTTTTGCAAGGCAGTGGTGTTAAGTGGCTTGCCCAAAGGCCACATGGCTAGGTAATTATTAAGTGTCTAAGGCTGGATTTGAACTCAGGTACTCCTGACTCCAAGGCCAGTGCTTTATCCACTGTGTCACCTAGCTGCCCCACTAGGTCATCTTCTAATGTCAGTATGGTATAATCAACAATCAATCCAATGAACTCAAAATCCAGGACTTCCAATCCAATCCTAACTATGACATTTCCTATGACATTTGTGTAAATGTGGTTAATTCACTATTTTTTTGTTTTTTAGTTTTTGTAAAGTAATGGGGTTAAGTGACTTGCTCAAGGTTACATGGTGAGGAAATTATTCAGTATCTGAGACTGAATTTGAACTCAGGGCCTCCTGACTTCAGGGCTGGTGCTCTATCTACTATATCACCTAACTACCCCTAAATTCATTATGTTTGTTTTCTCATTTGTAAAATAGGCCTAATAGCACATATACTATGATCCTATAATCAGAAAAAAATTACATATATAATTAAAAGTAATTAGCCAGCAGATGTCATTTCATAACATCACAGGTCTACAGCTGAAAGCATCCTTGGAGATTCCCTAAGTAAAAGATCCTTAGTGACCCTCTAGTTCAACTCCTTTATTTTATAGAGAAAACTGAGGCCCAGAGAGGTTGTAATGCTGTTGAGGTAGCAAGTTAAAATGATGGGATTCAGAGCTGCCATGGGTGAGCTGGGTGATGTAGTAGATAGGGTATTAATCCTGGAGTCAGTAGGACTGAGTTCAAATCTGATATCAGACACTTGACACTTGCTGTGTGACTGGTCAAGTCACTTAACCTTGTTTGCCTTGCATCCAGAGCCATCTCCAGCCATCTATATTTATATCTGACCACTGGACCTCAGATGGCTCAGAAGGAGAAAGTGTGACCGGTCACTTTGCATAGCAGTCCCTCACTCAAGTCCAACTCACTTGCATGTCATGGTCCTCTTTGAGAATGAAGAACAAACACCATCAGGTCCTTTGCCTACAAAAGCAATACTCTTGATGCATACTAAAGTTCTACTCTGATGCCATATTGTGACATGGTGGTGTCTCTGGATTCTTTGAGGCCCCTGCAAGTGGAGTCTAAATTCTGACAGATTGTACCAAGCTGGAATGTCTCCAAATTTGGGCCCAGAGAAGGATGGTAGTCTGTTATCTAAAGACAAGTTTAGTCAAATTTGGAAAGGCTTATCACAAAGTTGTGATTTTCAGAAACTTCAGTCTTTTAAGAAGGGCTACCAAATTGTAAAGGGATTTACCAATTTATTTTGTTAGAAGGAATACTCACCAAATCATGGTTCTTTGAAAGAAAAATTTGAAGCCCCTTTTCACAGGGTGGTGATGAAGAATTTGCTTTGTTTACAGTAAAGTATATAGTAAATGTGAGCTTTTCTTCTTTGCATCACAGCATAGAAAGGGATCCAGGAGTGTTGTGCTTCACACATGCATTGATAGTTTAATTCCTAGCACAGGGCCAAAGATTTGTGCTTTTAAGGTATGTTGTTGTCGGTATTTTTCTGTTAACTCATGGTCACATATATCTATAGAGACCACAAAGAGGCTGTCTGTTTACCTTTTTTTTTCTCCCCTCTCACTAGAAAAAAATAAGAGATATCCAGTGGATTTGGAATCATCTAAGACCTGTGTTACTGAATCCCTGCATGACCCAGGCCTAAACTGGATGTCTAGCGACTCGTTCAGATGTTTCCCACAACTTTATTCCAAGCCCCTCAGGGGGGTGATGAGTGCACTTCGTGTATGTGTGTGTGTGGGCTCTATGTATATGTGCACACACACACACAGACACACACACGCACACAGATTACAGACTTGTGATGGTGGTCCGCCGGACCCCGGCGGGCCCCACCTGGCCGCCATCGGGGACCCCGGCGGGCCCCACCTGGCCGCCATCGGGGAAAGGGAGGCGAGGGAAGGAGAGCAAAGGCGGCGGGGGGCTCGGGCAGCAGACGTGCCACATGTTGGGCACGGGCCTGCGGGCGCCGGCCGGGGTCCCGGCTCCTGCCCAGCCCCCCACCCCCCGCAGCGCCGGGAGCGCCGGCCCGCGCCGGGAGCCCAGCTTCCTGCCCCGCCCCCCGCGCCGGCGCGGTCGCTGCCAAAACCCGGATTGCCGGATTCCCGCGCAGGCCCGGAAGCCGCGCGGCGGCTCGGAGCGGAGGGGAGGGGACGAGCGGGAGAACCCCCGCGGAGCCGGCGGCGCGGCGCATGCGCCGGAGGCGGCCGCGGCTTTCGTCACAACTAGGAAGCCGGAGCCCGGGAGCCGGAGCCCGGGAGCCGGAGCCCGAGCCCGAGCCCGAGCCCGAGCGGCGGCGGCGGCGGCGGAGGCGGCGGCGGGGGGCGGTGGAGCCTGTGTGAGCAGGAGCCGGGGGCGGGCGGGCGGGGGGAGGGGAGAGTCGGCGGCGGCCACCCCGGCTGGTTTATCCCGGGGCAGAAGTTTGGGGGAGCCGGAGGGGGCGAGGAGGCGGGCGGGCGGGAGGAGGGATGCAGCACGGCGGAGGCGGCCGCCGCCGGGACCCGCCGCCTCCGCCGCCGCCGCCGCCGCCGCCGCCCGCCGCCCGGGCCGCCCCCGCCGCCGCCGCCGCCTCAGCATGAGAGCAGCCGCCGCCGGGACGCCGCCAGCCCGGTAGGTGCCCCGGCCAGGCCCGGTAGGTGCCCCGGCCAGGCCCGGTAGGTGCCCCGGCCAGGCCCGGCGCCGCGCCGGGGCCGCCTCCCCGCCCCTCCCCCGCCCGCCGGGCCGCCTGTTGGGCCGGGCCCCCCGTTGGGCCGGGGCTGGGGGGGGGAGGCCTGGGTGGCCGCCCGGCTCCCCGCCCCCACCCCGAGGCTGAACTTCCCCCCGCCAACCCCCGGGCGGGGGCGGGGCGGGACTTACCTTGAGGTTCTGGTGCTTCTCTGGGAAGGGAGCGGGATTCGAGAAAATGGTTTCTCCCAACTTCACCGCCCCCCCTCGTTGCACCCCGACAAGTGAGCACCTTGTCCGCGGGGCCTCGGGGGTGCAGCCGCGCTCCGTGCGGGAGACGCCGAGCCGCCCCTGACTCACTTTTCCTTTCTCCTCCGCCCAGCCCGCAGCCCCTTGGGCCTAGCCTTCCCCATCTTTTAGCCCACTCTCAGCACCCACCTCTTTCCGGTAACCGAATCTCCCCTTTGATTCACCAGACACCCAAGGAGTAAGAAGTTGCTCCTTGGAAAGTTGCTTCCCCTCCCTCCCCAAGGCAAAGCCAGAAACCTTAAGAGTCCTGAGATTGGGGCCTAGTGTGATGATTTGGCCGATAAGACTCCAGGACAGAGAGAGAGCAAGGTGGGGACCCTGTCCCCATTCTCTTCATTCTTCATCCCTCTTGATAAAGTTGTGACTCATATTTAATATCACTAATTTCATTGATATGGAATATACAAGACGTTAGCTCCCTGAATAAATATTAGGAAAAACCAGAGCTATAGAGCTTTGCAGAAGTCCTTAACTCAATTTGGATATCATGTTATTCTCAGTAAGGAAAGAAATAAGAGATTTAGTTCTTGAGATTTCACAACGCCATGCACAGAGTAAACTACCCTTTTACTAAGTGGAAGTGTGTAAACCTTTCTACAAATGAAAGTTGTATGTAGCTTTCCTTTTTCTTTTTTGTTAATAGAATAATTTTTTTTCTTTCTTTTTTGCACTAGAGAACTTCAGTACATTGAAAATGTGGCTTAGTTAGGTACGCTGGCTTTTAAAACTTCAATGCCAACTTTTAAAAAAAGTGAATTCTTTCTGACAGTGCCTTTAGATTGATGAAGTTTTTAACTTTAGTCTTATTTTCTGCTTTTAAACCCCAAAACATCCTCTAAATATCCACAGTTATACCCATGTATGGTTTACTCTTTTCCTCCCATCTGGAAAGCCAGTCTTCCTTTGTTATACTTATTTAAATTCTAATTGGTCTTTAATTCCCCCCCCCCCCTTTTCCTTAACTGAGTTCTTCATTGATTTTTTTTTTTCTGATGGACCATAGTAGTTATTTACTCTACCATACTCACCCCCCCCCCCCCCCGAAGTTCTTATTTGTGGACTTAAGATTTAAGAATATGAAAAGATTCCTGAGTGAATCAGTACTTGGGGGGGGGGGGGGGGACGGTCGGACTACCATTTGTTACACAATTCAGAATATCCTGAAAAGTGATTGTCCCAGGGAGTTGGCTTCTTTTAAGTAGACAATGGGAGTTGCTGATGACTTTGAATGAGTCCTGTACTTCTCCTTACATAGTCTGGAGGCTAATGTTGGAAAGAGGGCATTAAAGTTGGAATGAGCATATATTTCTCCATTGAAATGTTCCTTAATAGTTGGATGCTGTTGAAAGGCCTAATTTTTAAATTTTATTTGGTATTTTAAGTATGTTATAGAATAAATATGCTTGGCAACTCAAACACTAGGAACTGCACCAAGACATGGACAAATTGTGGAATGGCCATAATTCTTATACACATACATAAATGATGATGGTGTTTGGCCTTCTTTCTCAAAGAAGATGATGACATCGGGGAGGTGATGGTATGACCAGCAAGTGAAGTAGATTTGAGTGAGGGGGTGTCAGTAGTCAAGTCCCCAGCCTGGAGCTATTTTGCTTAAGTGACCAAATAGGAATCAGGATCACAGGAGATGGCCCTAGGTGGCAAAACATGGTTAAGTGAATCTTCCAAGATCACAATATTGTCAAATATTTGAGGTCACATTAGAACTTGGGGCCTTCTCACTCCAAGGGTGATAAACACCACTCACTCACATTCTCTCAGACTGTCTCCCTCCCTTCTCTTTCTTTTTCTTCATCTTTACCTCTCCTTTCTCTTCTAATCTTGTAGCCTGTTGTCTCAAGATACAGCCTAATTTCGGACAGATACCATTCTCATAGTTATTAAAACTCCTTTTCCATCCAAAGTCCAATCTAAAATATTTTTAAATGACTTCCAAAGGATTATTTTTGTTGAACAAAACAAAACAAAAATAGTTGTTAAAACTATTTCAGTAATTCTACAATGTTTGAAGTATCCTAATGACCAATTCTCCTTCTTTTAATTTCACTCAGTGAGCAAAAATCTTTCAATAATTTTTACCCATATTTCTACTCAGAAATTGTCTTTATATGAAAATTAATAAATTAATGATCAGGGTAATTTTAGTTTTGATAAAGGATGTGGAGGTGTCAATCAGGTTTTATTTTGGGTACTCAGCTTAGGCAATAAGGATGTCAGATTGTTTTGCTATGACGATTGGAGCAAGTATGTAAGCTATATAAAATTCTCAGTTCTATTAATTTAAAAATATTAGTACATATTTTTTTCCTTCAGGATTTGTTTCTGGATTTCAGTTTAATCTGTGAGATCCAGTCACTTAAATGAGTATCCTTTCTTTTGGATCACATTGCATCAAGAAATCTTATTATTGATTATTGTACTTTGAGGCACAAAAGTTTGCACTGTGAATTTGATAGAAATCCTCAGCAGTTACCTGGATTCCTGTTTTTATATTTATATCTAGATACCACTTAATTACATAGTATACTTTCTTGTCTAAAAATTTGTCTAAAGTTGGTTAGCCTTCTTGCCACTGTACCATTTGGTTATGGTCATATTTGTGGGTTCTCATCTCAAGAGGAAACCTAAGGTAGGACTTGGCACATATTGGAACATTTGACATTTAATATATTGATATTGATATTTAATATGCTTGTTGATTGGCAAAAGCCAGTTATCTTTGCTTTGTTCCTTAACCATGCCCTCTAAAATACTGTAGTTTTATCTAGAATAGCAGGTATGAAAACAAGCATGGGTCACTTTAAAAGTAATTTTTGAGTGCCCTCTATATACATAGTGCCATACTATCCAAAATAGGAAAGAAATATGAGACAGTTCTTCTCCACATAGACAGGCAAGATATATGAACAAGAAGAAATGTGTGTGTGTGTGTGTGTGTGTGTGTGTGTGTATTTGCACCTGTTATGAGTATGGGCTTAAGATTACATATTTTACAGTGTTATTTAACTTCATTGAATACTCTCTCCATTGAACCATATCACCATCTACTCGCTGTTAACTATAAATTTTTTGTTCATCTTCTCTGAAATCTTAATTTACCCCACATTCTGAAGGCCTTTCTCCAGCAAAGTCTTCATTTTCCTGCTATGTGATTGGTTCACTTTTCCAATCTTATTATCTGTTTAAAGATACCATCTTTATGTCACATCTCTTTGGTTTGCACAAAAGTCCTACTTCAGTACCTCACCATCTTGTGAAGGTCATCCTAGTTTGGTCACTAGGCATTAATTCTTTGACCAGGATAACATAAAGCAACACAATATTGGTATGATAAAGTACTAGAATAGGATATGATAATAAAGTGATAAATTGTGCTATACAAACAGGTGTAAACTAATCAGAAAATTCTGAGCAATTGATTTGGGCTATAATTGCAAGGTTCAGAGAGAAAGGTGGACTTGTATGGGTTAGAATCAGTCTTTAGAATTGGAACAGGGAAAGACCTTAGAGATTATTTCATCTACTCTCTTCATTTCCTAGTTAAGGGAAACCATAAGGTCACATAAGTAGTTAAGAGATTAAGCCAGAATTTGATTGACCCACATCTTTTGACTCTTTAAACAATCACTTATATCAAATCGCACTGTGGAACAGGTAAGAATTCTGTTCCTCTGACTCAAAACCTAAGTTTTTCTATTGTAACTGATTTGGGTGGATTGGGGGGAGGGTTGGGAGGGGGAGAAGAGTGAATAAAAGGTAGGGTATGGAAAATTCTGATCTAGGGACCTCTAGAGAACTGATTTTTTTTGGCAGTTCCCCCAAGTTACCAATCGTAGAAATTCATTGTGGCCAGCATTTTCTCATAGATTGGATACAACTTGTAACAACAAATTCTGAGAGTCAAAGAATGATTTAATTTTTTAAGAACCTAACCCAGCAGTAGATAATTCTTATTTACACTCTTTAAAAATAAAAGTACGGTTTTAGTTTATATTTGAGAATGTTTCAGTTCATCTATGTTTCTGTTTTTGCCTCTTCAGCATTGGGAGTTAGGTTCAATGTCATTCTTTAGGCAAATAGTTATTGTTTGCCAAATAACGTTTCTTTTTCAACACATTTTTATTGTACTCAGTAGGAGATTATAAATACATTGTACTTAATAGAAGACAAGTGTACTCTTTTGTTGCTTTATATACATCATTATTTAAAGTCTAAGCTTGAAAAACCTTAGAGGGATGATGAGTATTTTGGGAATACTTGATTGTTTGATATTTAAATGTTTAGATTGTTTCAGAGAACTGGAGATTCAAATTGGAGATTATTAGAATGTTCTTGTGTTACAGATAAATAAATTTATATTTAATAAATTTATATATAAATATATAGGTTTATGTATATTTATCTATGGAGTGTAAAATGACCTACTTTTTCCCATTACTACTTTGAACCCATGGCATTTGTTATCAGATTTTAGACTTGCCTTACAAATAGATGTTAATTAATTTGTTTTTTTTAAAGAATTGGTTATCAATCTCACAGTAACTTTATCACAATTGAAAGATTCTTAAATAAATACAGAAAAGCTTGAAAAGCTTTTTTACAAAAGAAATTGCAAAATATAAGCAATCTTCCAAAGACTTTCTACCTGTGATGTTATTGGATCAATTAAGAAAAAAAGGATGGGGGAACTAATTAACTGTTGGAGATTTACAGCGGAACATGAATGCATTTTCATTCTAGAGAGTATCTGTACGAAATGGGACTTATAAACTTTGTCAGAAATTATTAGTTCATGTGCCAACTTTAGGTATGTAATAAGGTTGAATGAAAAATTTCTTGGTTACAAAGTATAAGCAATTTAAACTTACTCAAGCACTTATTTCTCTATTCTAATAGTAGCTTATAAAATATAATGCTTTGTATTAATGGAACTTTGCCATTAATTTTGTTACATTGGAGAATTTACTGTACCATTGTAGCTTAGAATAGTAGTTAATCTATGCAAAAATATTTTATTGGTAAGTTATGTTTCAATGAAACATGGACATACAAATTGAATGAAAGTTGACTCCTAAAAATATTTAAACAAAACACAAAAGAGTGTTGTGACTTAGAAGATTTTGTCCTATACCTTTTTTAAAGCTTTAGTTCATGTTTTCCATTGTATTTAACTTGAAGTTCATTACTGTTTGTTTTCATTTACATTTGGTCATCGATATGTATATTATTTTGGATCTTCATTCTTCATTTTTGGCCGTGTATGTGTTAACACACATGTAATGTGTATGTATGTGTGTATATGTATACATATATCTATATATCTCATTCCTTTTGTATATCAGTTTGTTTTTGACTTTGCTAGTAGTGGTCTTAGATTGTTATTTTTTTTTCTCCTTTTAGTAATGCCCTTGAAGAGTATTTAGTGTGGAATTATTGTGTCAAAGGATAGGAACAATGATATAACTTAGTACATAGTTTAATATTGCTTTCCAAAAGAATCAGACTTAATTTATTACTTCACTGTCAGTGTATTAGCTTGCAGAGGCAGTAAATTCTCATATTAGTGAAACCTTCCAACAGATAATAAAAGTAGATAACTATTCAAAAAATTAGAACAGGGTCAAATGGCTTTTTGGTATTGGCACACTTAATGAAAATGGGATACTTCGCTCAATGTGTTTTTGAAACTCTTCTTGGGTATAGTTTAGTTATTTTGATATTAACACTACATATTCAGTTTCATTTTCAGAAAAATGATGCCAAGTAAAACCTTAGCTGAAATTTATTTTCACTTAAATCCCTCAATGTTATGCCTAAGAAAAAAATCCACTAATAGCTTACTTTAAATATAAGTGTTATATTTTGGTTCTAGTCAATATTTCATAGGGAAATGTTTAAAATTAAAATGTGTGCATACACAAGCCTTTAATAATTTTTCTTATTATACATAATATCCTTATCCTGAGACCATCCAGTGTACAACAACAGAATACAATTATCTTGTCTCAAATACTGGCTTTTCCTTCATTTTTACCATCATATCAATTCTTTTGCACTCAAACCTATTACTTTCCATTTCAGTAAGTGTTATTTAACCATGTTCCATGTTTATTCGCTGATGATAATCCTGAAAAATGTGATTGACCTAAAATAACTGAAATTTGAATAATCTAGTAAATTAAAGTGGTTGTCAAAAATAGGAAAATTTCCAGAAAAAGTATAGATATAAGAATTAGAGGGAGGGGGGATTCTTTAAATATACAATAAAGTTATTAATTTATTAACCTAAATCATATGTAACATAGGTTCATAAAATTTTGTTGTTAAAGAAACTTAATGTTCAGTTTCTTAGGATGTGGGGGAGACAGCCACTCCAGCTTCAGAACCTTCAGATGTGCTCAGCTACTCTAGTCTGAATCTTTTAGGTAATCAAAGCAGTGGGTTTATTGTTCTTGGCAGCTTGATTAGGATTACCATCATCCATATTATCAATAATAAAATAATTCATATTTGAATACTGATATGAATTTTTTGAATACTCTTATTTGTCATTTCATTTAATCCTTCATTTTAACTCTCTGAGGCTGTCAGGACAGGTTTTGATATTTTTTGTTCTAGGAAAAAACTTAGGCTCAAAAGAAGTTCACTATAAAGTATGGAATTGGGATGTAACTGGGGTTCCTTTACTTAAGACCAATGCTTTTTCTATTAGCTCTGAGTCAGTTAGAAGAAACCCTGAAACTAAAAAGACTGTGACTAATAATCTTGTGAAATGATGGTGTCTTTTGAATGTGGAAAACCATCTTAATCTTGCATTTAAGAATAAGAATTGTACCATTAGCATATATGGATTATCATAGTCATGTTGTACTGTAACTAGCTTTACATTAAATTGTTTTTATTACTATTGAATAGGTTTTTTTTTTTTTTAAAAACACTTAGGGGCTTGAAGACTGGGGAACAATATAATAATACTTTTTCTTAGACATTTAATTCAGAATTAAAATATTACCTTTTAAACGAAAGACTGAGGTTCATGACCTCTCCCCAATTTGTCGGTAGAAATGAATTTTGAAGAATTTATACAAAGAGAAATGGTTTTACAACTGTTATTTTTTTTTATTTCTGCCAAATGAGTTGCTTTGAAATTAATTTATTTATTAAGTGCTTGTTTGTACCAAGCTCTACAAGGTTCTGGAATCCAAAAATGATTTAATTGTCCTCTGTTCTTGAGAAGCTTTGGGGAAAATGGTTGCATATATGTTATTTACATTTATTTTTATTAAAGATATTATTTGAGTTATACATTTTCCCCCAATCTTGCTCATATATGTTAGTATTTATAGAAAAGGGATCTTTGAAGCTGGGAGAGATCAGGAAAGAAAGTGCTTGAATTTGAAGGAAACAAGGGATTCTTAGAGATAGAGTTGAAAGTTGACTGTATTCTGGGTATGTGGAATAGGGAATACAAAGACAAAGAGACAGATATAGAGGAGAGATAATTATAAAAGGAACAGCAAGGAGGCTGTAGAAAGTTGACCACAGTGTCAACTTTCTGTGTCAACTGTGACCATTAATGAGAGTAATATGTAGCAAGGTTGAAAAGGTATGGGGGGTCAGGTTGTGAAAGATTTTAAAAGCTGTAGATTATATTTGATACTAAAGGCCACTGGGTGCCATTGGTGTTTGTGTAGGAGAGTGACATGGTTCAACTTGTGCTTTAACAAAATTATTATATGGAAGATGGATTTTAGTGGACAGAGACTTTTGGAAGGGAGCCTGAGAAAGAAACCTGCAGGGGTCCAGAAAGGGAGATGATAGCATGATGTTTGTCCTTCATTCTTGAAGATCATGACATTAAGGAGGTGATGCCATGCCAAGCATATGAATTGGATTTGAGTGAGGAGTATGCTGTGCTAAGTCGCCAGTCTCACTTTCTCCTCCAGAGCCATATGGCTCCAGTAGCCAGAAATGAATCGGGACAACTGGAGTTGGCCCTGAATACAAGGCAATCAGGATTAAGTGACTTGCCCAAGGTTATACAGCTAGTAAGTTTTAAGGGTCTGAGGCTGGATTTGAACTCTCTACCTCCTGACAGCCACCTAGCTGCCCCAGGTGATAGGATGATTGTTACATGACTAGAGAGAGTGGATGGAAGTAAGAAATCCCAAGCTGATAGAAGCAAAAGAAGATTTTCCAAGTGATTTGACATGAAGATTGAGTAGTCTGGGATGAAGGTAATATTGGGAACATTGGGTGAATGCAAAGGATGGGTTGCCCTCTACAGAAATAGTAAAGAGGGATGGGAAAGATAATGAACCCAATTTTAGATATCATGAGTTTGAGATGCCTTTAAGACTTCCAGTTTGAAATTTTTGATAGGCGATTGGAGATGTATGACTTAAGTTCATCTGGGATTTTTTTTTAGAAGTAAAGGTAGTAAGGGATATTGGCTAATTGATAGATCAAATGAATCATGTTATATTGGAAAAGAAGAATGAACCATATGAACCAAAGAATCTGGTTTGATGATGGAGTATTACAAACTATTTGTGGGCAACTAATTTGGCTACTAGGTGATGAAATGGAGAGTGCCATAGCTGGAGTCCAGGAAGACTCATTTTCCTGAGTCCTGTTTGATGGTGGGCAAGTCTCTTAATGCTGTTTACCTCAGTTTTCTCATTTGTAAAATGAGCTAAAGAAGGAAAGGACAAAACTACTGAAGTAGCTTTGCCAAGAAAGCCCTAAAAGGGATCATGAAGAGTCAGACATAACCAAAAAGCAATGGGACAACAAATCTGCCTTGTTCGAAGTCTTTGAATCCCTCCCTCCTTCCCCCCATCTGGCAGAGTAACTTGTAAAGTTTCGATAAATGTTTTTTAATGAATGGGAAGCCAATGTCAGTTTTATAAGAAGGGACATTGATAATTGTTAGAAGAGGTAGTCAGAGTCAGTGGTATATCTAAGCATGGGAATGTAACAATTGCTTACTCTTTTGAGTCATGGGAGAAGCTCATCTTATTTGTCCATTTGGATTTTGGGGAGAATAATGGGGGCAATATAAGTTAACCCATTTGCCAAGCATTCATTATATATGATGCTCCAGTTGTACTTATTATAATTTCTTTCCTTCTGTTGCAGAATGAAGAAAAAATGGATTAGGGAGGCAGCAGCATGGTGTTGTGGAAAGATTGCTTGACATAGAGTCAAAGGTCCTGGGATTTAATTCCAGCTCTGCCAATTTCTGTGTGAAATAGGGCAAGTCAGGTTATGTCTCTAAGGCTCTGTTTTCTCATCTGTAAAATGAGGTTGGACTAGGTTAAATTTCTAAGGCCCCCTTCCACCCTAAATTTGTGATTCTTTGTTTATTAGGACCAGCAAAAAAGACAATTATTTAGTGGAGATAATGAAGGAATTTGTAAAAGGCTCTGATATTTACTATCTTAGTGACCTTTAGCCAACATTTAACATCTTTTAGGCTTCAGTTCAATATGTAGAATGAAAGGTTTAAATTACCCTATCTTTCAGGCCACTTTCAACTTTAAATCCTAATTAAATCCTAATAAATGAGAACCCCTACCCCCTTTTCTGACCAAAGAAATACACAAATGAATGGTTCGGTTAACACAGTGGAATGGAGATATAAACCTCATGGATAAAAATTTGAGTATGTTTAAAGACCCTGGTATAGAGAAACCAAACAGGGAGAGGGTTGATAAGATTCAACAGTTGTAATGCTAGAAACCTAATTCAGTAGTTTGGCCACCTAGGGAAGAAATAAAGAATTAGAACATTTTTTTGGAGGGGGGAAGGGAGTTGGTGATTTTTTTAGATAGACCTTGAATGTTATCTGTCTTTTTCAGAACTGAAGGGTGATATCAGAGAATGTTCTTCAGTTCGGAGACTCAGAGACTGGCAGCAAGAATGCAGACAGTTAACTAGGAGATAATTGAGGAGATGTAGAGGATGGAAGGGAGGAGAAAACAGAAGAAAATGCAAAAAAAATTTAGGTGAAAGGACATCTTTAAACAGATAGCAAATGTACAGTGATTTGCGAAAATATTTGTAATACCAGATATTTTAGGAAGACAGTTTTAACATGTGCAACTTATAATGTCATGGATATGATCTGAAAATTAGAGTGATATCCCTTAAAACTGGATTCTTCTGAAATAAAAAAGAACATTTTAATCTTTTTGAATAGGAAGATTAACATTTTTTTCAGTACCTTTATGCTAGAATAATACTGTTTGGACAAACAATTGCAAAATTATATGTTACATTAAGAAAGTGGCATGAGAAGTAATCTAGTTCATCCTTTTCATGTTACAGATTGGCAAACTGAAGCCTAGAGAGATTGAAATGAGGCAGCCCTTTCAGCTGGTGTAGAAAGTACTACTGGAAAAGTAGTATTTTATATTACTGTCTTACTGTTACATCATATTAAGTAGGAGCACAGCTTTTAGATGATGTAAACTGGTAACAAGTTTTGCAAGTAGATTTATTTTTTAAAGCCTGTCTTCATGTTTCTCCATGGCCCTAAGTTCATCTGGGATATTCTTGCTGTGACTTGATAGACTACATAAATTGTGCTTTATACTCTCATTGATGCATGAGATTTTAAGAGTAACACTTTTTGATACAACAGTGCTTTCCATCTATTCATTTTTACATTTTAAATGTAAATTTGAAAAAAAATTACTGAGTGTACATATAATCTGAAGGGTGCTTCATTATGATATATAAAGTAAAATACATTGCTTTGAATGAAGTAAACATTTTTATAAAAGGCAAACTTTATAGAAATCGAAATTACTCAACTCTATCTCTAATTATAAAGCCTACCAAAAAACTAAATGTTTCTTTTTTTTTTCTCTCCAGTCCTTTTAAAGGATATTAGAAATATGTTGCCTTTCTTATTTCTCTGATCCTATATTAACAATGACTGGATATAGAATTATGGGGAAAGAGTCTAGATAGTTCATTCCTTTTGGTTTTATCCCCCCATAATTTCAGGTAAGACTCACAACTAGACTAATACTATATGACAACAGCAACAAAAACAACAACAACAAAACAGTAAGTAGCATTTTTGTAACTTTTAAAGATTTGCAAAGTCCTCCCCACAACCCTGAGTGGTTGTTGCTCAGTTGTTTGTTTATGACTCTTAATAGCCCCATTTGGGATTTTCATGGCAAATATTCTGGAGTGGTTTCATATTACCTTCTCCAGATCCATTTTATGATGAGGAAACAAAGACAAACAGGAGTAGGTGACTTGTCCAGGATCACACAGATGGTAAGAGGTTGGAGTCTAACCTCACTCCAGGCTCTATGTTCTCTATCCACTGTGTCACTGCCCACCCTGGGAAATAGGTGCTATTATTATCCCATTATACAGATGAGGAATGGAGGCAGTCATAGGTTAAGTAGGTCACAGCTAGTATTTGTCTTAGGTCCAGATTTGAATTCAGATTTTCTTGACTCCAGGTGGCTTAGTAACTAAAGTGACTTAAAGAGTTGTTGTTTTTTCCTTCAGCATTAAAAAAAAAAAACTTTAGAAAAAATATATTCTGTGGCTTTCTTTTGGAACTTAATTTTATTTTATAAGGTCCATGATTCCATGTCTAACTTTAATTCCTCCAACTACAGTTTAAACTGATTTCCCTTTCTCAGATGGAGAACAGCTGTTTTGTGTACAGCAACCCTTTGTATACTTGCCAGTTGTTTTGGCTGCTTATTATTTCTAATAATAATTGTGGATTTCTTTAGACCTTTTCTTCAGAAGAGTACACATCATTTTCATATCCATTATCTCATTTATCTTTATACTATTCCTTGAAGTAGTTGGAGGCAGACATTATTGACTTTTCAGAGTATTTCAGTAAAGATTGGAATAAAATCCAGGTATCTTTTAATTCAATATTCAATTCCCTAGTGTGCTTGCCAGTCTCTGATGCAAGATGACTTTTGTTATGGTCTCTTGTCTAGTCTTGTCTTGTTTAGTGTAATACCTGATTTTTATTATATGACACATGTACGTTTCTGAATGAAAATGGACTATTTTTTAAGGCTGTATGAAGTGTAATATAATTGATGCACAAATTATGCTTTAAGGTTTGCAAAGCATTCATATTTCATCCTTACACTGTTCTTGAGATAAAAGAAGTATTATTTCTGTTTTACAGATAAGTAAAATGAAGTACAGCATGATTATGATTTGTCCAAGGTCATATAACTAACATCAGAAGCAACATTTCACTTCAAATTTAATCTGACTCTAGAGGTATCATCCTTTCCCCCCACTAAGCCATTATTACCTTGGCTTTTTTTTTTCTTTTTTGCAAGGCAAACGGGGTTAAGTGGCTTGCCCAAGGCCACACAGCTAGGTAATTATTAAGTGTCTGGGACTGGATTTGAACCCAGGTACGTCTGACTCCAGATCCAGTGTTTTATCTACTACTCCACCTAGCTGCTCCAACCTTGGCTTTTTAAAGGAAAATTCTGCCCTAGTTTCTGCTATCCTGTCTTAAAATCCTAGTTACGTTTACAGTTACTAGTGTCCCAGAGTGAGGGAACACTTAGTACTCTGACTTCAAACCTACATTTCCAGACTTTTTCCATTTTATTTTCCTTCTTACACTCTTTGTTCTGTCTAAGCTGGCTTCTTATCTTTTTCCTATACCTCATTTCTGTGAGCTTGCGTAGATTGTCCCCTAATGTCAGGAAGGCTTCACCCATTCACTTTTGCCTCCAAGAATCTTTAACTTCCTTAAAGCTACGTATGCTTTAGTTGCTACTTCCTTTGTGAAGTCTTTTCTGGTTTTTTGCTACTTCTTCCAGTCTCTCACATCATATTACCTTGTGTTAACTTATTTGTAAACATGTTGTCTCTCACCTCATTACCTTGTGTTAAGTTATTTGTAAACATGGTATAACCTCCCCTCCACCCCTATGTGAACTCCTTCTGGATATAGATTCCTCCCTTTTTGTCTTTATATCCTTACCTCCCATATGTACCTTACACATTGTTGGTGTTTCACAAATATTTGTTGAGTTGAATTTTTGTTTTTCTCCTAGGTGCATGTCTAAGAATATTTTTTTTCTTATCCATTAACTCCTCTTCTGTAACTATTACAGTTCTTTCCTGTATACCTGGGTTTTTTTTTTTTTGTTTGTTTTTTCAGTTTTTGCAAGGCAGTAGGGGTTAAGTGGCTTGCCCAAGGCCACACAGCTAGGTAATTATTAAGTATCTGAGGCTGGATTTGAACTCAGGTACTCCTGACTCTAGGGCCGGTGCTCTTTCCACTGTGCCACCTAGCCACCCCGGGGATAGCATTGTTGATAGCCAGTCTAAGATAGTTGTCCTAGTTCAGTGAACCTCTGAGAGGAGCTGCTTCCATCAAGGTTGATCATCTCACAATATTGTTGTTAATGTTCTCTTGGTTTACTCTGATGTTCTTGATAGAATTGATGGTAGTTCCAGGTAGAGGTCTTTACAAGTTTTTCAGCTAATATGCTAAGTGTTTATAAGAATATTTTATATTTTTAATTCACAGAATGCTGTTGAGTAAATTATTTTGTATAACCCTTAGCACCTCTGTGAGGTAGACAAATATATTTGTTGACATTTTGCAGATGAGGAAATTGAGATTTTCTAGTGTAAAACAGTCAGCAAGTGGCAAAACTTCAGCCTAAAAGCAGACCTTGTGATTATAAATTCATTGCTATTTCCACTACATCAGTTACTCTTATTATATACCAGATCCTATCCTAGACAGTGAAAGGTTGAGGAAAGTAGAAAGATAACACTCTGCCCTTGCACATATGACATTCTCTTATAGAGGTAACAGATAAACGGATGACTACAATAAAGGTAAAACATAAACTCCTATGGAAAGTATGAACAATATTATGAGAATTCATTTCTGGCTTATGTTGAACTAGGTAAGACTTCCTAAAAGAGTTCATTTCCTAGCTGAGCCTTAAAGGTGATAAGTGGCACAATGGTTAGAGTTCTGGACTTGGATTCAGAAAGACCTGAGTTCATACTATCTGTATGAGCCTAAACAAGTTGCTTAACCCTCTTTTCCTCTTATTTCCACTTTTGTAAATTGAGGTGAAGGAAATGATAAACCACTTTAGGATTTCTGCCAACACAACCCCAAATGTGTTCATGAAGAGTTGACTAAGACTACACTAACAAAAGGATTTCAAAAGACAAGGAAATAGGTGGAGAGGGTATTTCTGGCAAAGGAAATCATTCAGCAAAGGCCTGGATGCAAAACATTTATAGACTAGGAAGTTCGGCTGAAGTAATCCCAAAGAATACTAAGTTTGGAAAGGTAGGATAGTGTCAACTTGTCAAGAGGTCCTAAGTACAGAATAAAGCAATTTGCACTTCATAAGTAATTAGAAGTTTTGGTGAATGAGTCAAAGTAATTAAACATCACATATACAATAGGAACATTATTTTGAAATCAATATATGGTTTGGAGAGAAAAGGAAAAACTGGAAATATGGAGATCAATCAAAGAGACTTTATCATAGTTGTGATAACATGATAAGGACATGAACTAAGGCAGTGGCAGTGTGGACAAATGTGAGAAATTTTATAAAGCTAGCACTGACATGACTTAGTATGTGGGACATAAGGATGAGGGAAGAATCAACTTAACTTTTGCAATTTAGTCAGCTTCAGAGTTCCTTCCTCAGAGGAGAAAGTTGACTGATTGAAATAGGGATGTTTGGAAGAAGGATGAATTCAGATGTGTATGTATTGAGTTTAAGATGCATTTGAGACATCTAGGTGACATGCCTAATAAGTAGTGAGTGAGTAATGTAGGATGGATTGTAGGAGAGAGGATTGTATTAGAGTTGGGTTATATAAAAACAAGTGGGACATCTCTGTAGACAATCCATGGGAACAGATTAAAATTAGGGATAGAGAGCATTGAAGGACACCAATACTTAAAAGATGTTGAATAGATGATCTTGCACCAAAGGAAATTGAAATGGAATGGTCTGATAGGTAGCAGAGCATTGTAATAAAAGCTAAGAGGAGGTGAGAGTAAAAGACTTAAGCTGATGAGGATGGAATAATAAAAGGACACTGGATTTAGCAGGTAGCATGGTAGCAACAGTTTTGGTTAAGTGTGATGGAGAGTGAAGACATGAGTCAATGCTGAGAAATGTGGAGGTAACCAGAGTCAGCTCTAGGAGTTTTGCAGTGAAAAGGTGAAGATATAAAGGATAGTAATTTGTTCTTATTTAGTACTATTTCATATCCTTTCATTACTCTGTTTTATTAATAATTCTATTGGTCTCTTCCTCTCATTGTTTTGTCACCTGATCAAAGGTAATGATGGTTAAGAGGATTAAAGGAATTGCTGTCAGGATTGGGAAGAAATGGTAATGTTCCTAAATTTTTAATAAGCAAAACAAGTTGATTGGCATTGTTGCAGTCTAATAATTGGAGATACTTTGTGATTTCTGCCTATTGTTCCATTTAGATTATCTAAATTATGATGTCTTTTGTCATTTTGAATTTAGATGGTCAATCTATGCTTTCTTGATTTATAGAGAGCAGAGTGAGGTAGCTTATGTGTCTTCCCACCTCTGTTTTTGATCAGATATTTACATGATGAGCTCTTTTTTGCTTTATCTTTTAAGTCACATTGGTAAGATGCTACAATTTTCTTAAGCCCATCATGTTTTCTCCATTACCTTTCAGATCACCTACAAATTTGGTAGTTGGAAAATTGTGGTGTCTGATTTCCAGCCAAAGAACATCATTAGAAAAATATTATTGTTAAAAAAAAAAAGTATGTGTGTGTGTATGTATGAGAGAGAGAGAGAGAGAGAGAGAGAGAGAGAGAGAGAGAGCAAGCAATTTAAGATTGCTGTAAATGTAGTCCATTTTGGTCCCTTTGACCTAGTTCCCTGCTCATCCGATGCTTGTTCAAGGCATATGTACTGATGGACTATCCATTCACTGGCATTCTATACTTGGATTATACTTGTTTTGTAGGTTGTTAGGGTGATCTCTCTTGACTGACTGCAATCATTACCATGTTATCTACAGATAAGAGCATTTGGAGGATAGTGCCAACAATAGGGATACCATCTTCTATTTGTCTTAGTTACAGGATATCCTGACTAGCATACAAATTCTATTTAACCTAGTTTGATAGTGTTAGATGATTGCAGAACAAAGTTTTTTCTTTAGTTTCATCTGTTAGAGAATGTTGTATAATTTTCACAGGGGAACCTTTAGGGGATATCATCTACTTTTCTGAATCAACATTTAAGGAAAAAAATCAACCATTGATAAACACAGTTGGTTCTTATATTCTTGGAACCTTTCACTCAATTATATTATTGTTGGCCTGCTGTAGAAAATTGTATGTCAAGCTTTTTTTGTATGTTTGTTTAAACTATGGTATCAATTTAGTGCCATATTAAAAATGTTTCATAAAATTATACTTTATACTTTAATTTGGATATCTCATTTAAATATCCTAATTCCAGAAAAAGAAATCATTGGTGGAGTTTCATTATAGACAAAACAGAATAACTACTTTACTATGACCTCCTGAAACAGTTTATAATTTTCTTCATGTGCCAAACATTTTTTTTCTTCTCATTTTTATCTGGGATTCCTGTATCATAATTTTTAAAAGATTAAAAATTTGGGCCTTTAAAATTAATAGTTCTTAATTAAGATCCTTGTTTTGCTATTTAATAATATCATCTATAATTTTTTTCCCCAATACTAAATTCTGTATTTCTTCAAATATTTTGGAAATCATATCTCTCCCTCTTTATTTTTTTTTCCTTGTTTGGTTTTTACAAGGCAGTGGGATTAAATGACTTGCCCAAGATCACACAGCTGGTAAGTATCTTATCTCTGAGACTGGATTTGAACTCAGGTCTTCCTGATTCCAAGGCCAGTGCTCTATCCACTCTACCACCTAGCTGCCCTTGGAAATAGGATTTCTCAAGCCTTTTTTCTTTGCTTGCACAGTTTGGTTCTCTTCCTATGTCATTAGTATTCTTTCCACTTTTTTTCCATAGCAGATTGGGAACTGAGTCTTAATGTAATGGTTCTGTTCCTCTTATTGAGGATGGATTAATTTCTTGTAAAAATACTTTCATACATCTTACTTTTTTCATGTATTTCTTCAAATTTTTTCTCTAGTAGCCCTTGGAATTATCTGATTTAATTGAATCTCATGGTAAGCTTTATACAGACTTCATTTTCTTCTCCATTCATTTTACTCTTTTGGAGATAGTGCTACTTGGAGTCTTCCAAAAATGAATAGCTATGGCATGAGTTAACAGTTTATAAAGGAACTATCCTGCTCCTGCATGTTGAGGGGAGTGAATTTGAGTTCTTGGTGATACTGTGGAGCAAATGCCTAATAATAATTGTAATGATGATCATAGTAGCTAGCATTTAGAGACTGTTATGTGCCAGGAATTGTGTGAAGCACTTTACAAATATTGTCTCACTTGATTGTCACAATATCCATGGGAGATAAGTGCTATTATCATTATTCTCATTTTACAGTTGAAGAAATTGAGGTAAATAAGTTAAGTGACTTGCTGAAGGTCACATAGTCTGAGGCCAAACTTGTTCTTAATTCTTCCTCTATCTACTGTGCCACCCCTAGAGATGCCTCTAAGGCCTTTGCAGCTTTTTCAAGGCTAAAAAAGACTTCTTTCACATAAGCATCAATACAATCCCAGCAATGGACTATCATAAGATTGTTACAATTTCTTTGATCATGATATTCTATGTATCAGAGAAAAATATAAATATCCCTCAAAAGAAATAGAAAAAAAATTTAGTTTTTTTTTTCTGGTATATGATGGGAAGGTCAAAAAATTTTATGCAGATTTTCAAAATTATGCTATGTACCCCTAACCCTAGTGATTGAAAGAAATCCCAACTTCATATGATTATTGTCATTTTTTTAAAAAATAAAACCAGAAAAACATTGCCTTTAGATGATTCACAAAAATTTTTTTTCTTGGAGAGATAAATAAAGAAATTGACTATATAATTGTATGCCAGAGATAAAAACCTCTTTTTTTTCTTGGATCAGTTGTTTATATAATGTGGTAATAGTAAAGATGAGTATAAGCAAAACATTATCACAAGGAAAGATAATTGTGACTTATATGTGCCTATATTTTTATTGTTATTCTCCAAGCCAGTGGTTCCAAAAATTTTGCATTAAGATACAACCCTTCAGCATTCTTAAAATGTTTTTTTTGGGGGAAACAAAGTTTAAACAAAGTTTTGGTAGAACCCTTGGAATAAAAGACAGTAGTGGCAGTTAGGTAGATAGATAGAGTGCTGGACCTGGAGTCAGGAAATTATTTAGTTGTTTTTTCATTGAGGCTGACTCTTTGTAAACCTTTGCTGAGAAATACTGGAGTGGTTTGCCATTTCCTTCTCCAACTCATTATGTATGAAGAAACTGAGGCACACAGCACATAAATGATTTGTCCAGAATTGTCTAAGGCTTCTATATTTGAACTCAGTAAGATAAGTCTTCTTGACATCAGGCCTGGTACTCTATCTATAGCACCACCTAGTTGCCCTTGAGTATGGAAGATCTGAGCTCACATCCAGCCTCAGATATATAGTAGTTGGGCAAGTCTCTTAATTTTTGTTTTTCTCGGTTTCCCGAATTATAAAATGGCTGTTGCTGTTATTATGTAAAATTATTGTTTTTAATTCCTATTAACAGACAACATGAAGTTCATTCAAAAAAAGAGATTGAAGTATTTCAGGGTTCCTGGCAGCACAGTTTGAGAAGTGCTGCCACAAATCAAGTCAAATAATTAGATTTTCAACTTAAATGCAATGGTGATATAGGGAGCATATTGAAAAATATGACAAACATTTATAAGGAAGGATTTGGAAAAGTAAGAAATAAATGAGTCTTAAGGTTCTATAATATAGTTACTTTTTTTTCAAAAAGGGAAATAAAAATAGCTAATACTGAATACCCCACATGCGTGTGCACACGCACGCGCGCACACACACACACACAAAAGTTAATTATATCTTTATCGACAGTAAATAATTTGTTTTTGAAATGGAAATTATTTTTAATTGATTAGATAACATTTATTAAGCATCTCCCTTGTGCCCAGCATATAGTGCTGGGAATACAAAAAGAGATAAAAGAAAGTCTCTGCTTTCTAGGAGCTTACATTCAAAAGTGGGAGATCTCAGGTAACACGTATAAACCAAGGAAACTATTTATAAGCTGTATAGGAAATAATTAACTACAGGTAAGTACTCAAATTAAGAGGGATTGCTAAAGGCTTCCTATGAGAGAGGGAATTTAGTTGGGACTTAAAGGGAAGGCAGATTTGTCAGTTGGCAATTACTGGAGGAGGGAGAGTGATTCAGTATGGGGACAGCTAGAGAAAATACTTGAAGCTCAAAAGATGGAATTGGAACACAAACATGATTTTTATTTATTTTTTTCCAACTGATATTTTGTTTTTCCAGTTACAAGCTGTGAATGTTTTTAAACATTCATCTACATGCATATGCATACTTTTAAGTTACATAGTTTCCTTCCACTCTCCCTTCCCCTCAGTGGCAACCTGTCACATGAATGTTGTGTATACACATTTGTGTTTAACATGTTTACAGATTAGTCATTTTCTGTGTGAGGAATTAGGATTAAGAGAAAAAGAAAGAAAACCATGAGATAGGATAGAAAAATATAAGGGAAGTATCAAGAAAAAAGAATTTTAAAAAATGAATGTAGAATCATTCAGATTCTGTTAAATTGTTTTGATTTTGTTTTGTTTTTCTTTCTCTGGATGGGGGTGGGGATACTATTGTTAATTACTGGTCTCCTGGGGTTATTAGCTCTCTGAACTGCTGATAGGAGCTGCATCCATCAAGGTTGATCAACTTAAAATATTGTTGTTAATGTGAACAAAAGCATGATTTTTATGAAAAATAATTTATTTCTTCAGAAATTGGGGGGGAAACATTCAGCATGTGTTCAGTCGGTGCTTTTTTTGAGACTTTTGGTGGTAAAGGTAATGTGACCAAATTAAAATATCTTAAGCAAATGTCCAAATTGTAATTTATTCTCCTTGTGTATTTGAAGTGTATCAGATATATTTAATTTTAACCACCTTTTTCCTGATGACAAATCAGCATGGGGGAAATTAAAATGGAATAATAATAAGCATTTATTAAGCACCTGTTATGTGCTAGGGTATCTCACCACTGAACCCAGACTGCTGTGGAGGAAGAGAGTGAGCCTAGCCTGGTAACTGCTCAGCCCCTGCTCACCTCTCAGATGTCCTGGTTCTCTGAGAATTAAGGACAAACAAGAAGTATGTATGAGGTGCTATTTTTAAGAACTTTTAAAATATATTCCATTTACTCCTTATAGCAACCTTAGGGAGTAGGTACTTTTATCCTCATTTTGTAATTGAAGAAAATGAAGCAAACAGAATTTTAGTGATTTGGCCAGGGGTCACACAGCTAATAAGTGTCTTGCTGGATTTGAGCTCCAGTCTTCCTGAATTTAAACGGAGCAACTTTTATAAAAAGCTAAATAGGATTTTCTTTTTTTAAAAAACCAAACTGTGATTCATTATGTTTTAAGAATTTTATGTACAAATTTTTAAAAAATGAATATTTTATAAATAAAATCAAATTTAGGTTTAGACAGGATATATTTAAGCCTGCCAATCTAAAAATAATTTTATTAACCTAGTTTTCTTTTGTAAATTAAGACTTGTGCCAATTAATATTCTGTTAAATATCTAAACTAACATGCAGAAATAACCTATTTGGAAATTATTAAACATCTGTCAAGCTTGTCATAAGAATTCTTATCATATTTGGCAATGTGTTTTGTGTGACAATACATGTATAATTTATGTCAAATTGCTTGCTTTCTCAATGTGGGAAGTGGAAATGGAGTAAATTTGGAATTCAGAAATTTGGAAAAGAATGTTAAGATAGTCTTCACATGTAATTGGGGGGGACAAAATTTTAAATTAAAAGTTAAAAATATAAGGAATTCTTGTCTTTTGGTTACTTGCATTTGTTGTGTTTTGGGACATAAAATATTCCTTATTATTAATTTGATAAGTAGAGAAATCCTATTAATGAAACAAAGATCATATTGGGAAAATATGTTTTTGTTTATGTTAAAAGAAAATGTAATGAAAGAACAGATTGTGTGTTAGAACTGAATTTAAGTTTTATATCTATCACTAATTGACTTTGTGACTGAACTTCAACTTTTTCATCTAAAAAAAATGAATCCATAGGACTATGATCTCTAAACTTTTTATTTTATTTATGTCTAAGTTAAAACCATTAAAAAGATTTTTTTGTTTAGAAAATGCAAATATACTATTCTAAAGTTATTATTAGTATGTACTTCAAAGTTGTTTTATTTTATTGTGGTTCCTTAATTCTAGTTTTGCTGATTTTCTTTATATCCTTGGTGCTTATCCCAGTACTTGGCAAATATAATAAGCCATCACTGATCATTGATTGATTGATTTCATTCTATATTTAATTAATAGAATTCTTCTGGATTTATCTGATTTCTTCTCATTTAAAGCTATTTTTTAGCATATGATATGATGATGCATTTGGAAATCTCTAAAACTAAACTTTAGAAAGTCAGTTAAAGCAATTTTAGCAAAGTAGAAAAATAGAAAGTAAATCCAATGCATAAATGATCACAAATAGAATCCTACAAAAAGAGATCATAAAAGATCTCCCATTAACATAATTCTAGACAGTATAAAATACATTTTAATAAGCCTACCAAAAAAACCTAGCAACTATGTTAACAAATTTATAAAAAAAACCTTTATATAAATAAAATCAGTTTTTAATAATTGGAAATATATTAATTTTTCATGGGTAGGCAGGGCTATTATAATACAAGTACCAGTTTTACCCAATCTATTTACCTGATATTCAGTGCTATCCCAGTTATCAAAATTTGTTTTACTGAATTAGAAAAAAAATTTGAGAATATCAATGGCGCTAAAGGAAGACTTAAAAGTACTAGATTTAAACTATATTATTAGGCAATAATTATCGAAACTATATTTTGTAATTTCTTAAGGAAAATTCATATTACATTTATCTATAAATATAATAGCTTGTTCAGTCATTTACCACTTCATTGACAGTCATGCACTTTGGTTCCAGTTCTTTGCTAAAACAAATACTTGTAATAAATAGTCCCTACAGAATAAACCATTTCTAGCTTTTGTCATGTATCAGATTTCTGGATGTGAAATGAAGACTTGGGACTGATTTATTTTATATTTCACCCATTGATTTAGAGCATTCTTTTGTGCTAATTGCTTGCAACTATTTTTTGAAAGCTTTTCTTTGAATACTTAACTTTTGATGAGTAGCTTTTGGTCTTATGTAATATCAGACTCTTATCAGAAATAATAATGATGATGTTAAACATCTTACAATTGTTACTTCAGTTTATCCTCACAGCAACCTTTGATGATGATTCATTTGGAAATTTCCAAAGATTATGTAGCTATTATTATTCCCATTTTACAGAAGAGGAAACTGTGACAGATAGAAGTTATATGAACTTGAAAGATTACATAGCTAGTGAGTGCATGAGTATAGATTTGGATTCAGATCTTCTTGACCACATGTTCAGTGCTTTATTCATTACATCTCACATTTGTACTTGAAATATTGAATTTTTTAATCAGCCTCTTCTTCCCTTATTATCCTAGTTACATTAATTTTCTTCATGGAAAAGCTTTTCAATTTCAAGTAATTAAACTCCTCTCTTTTAATCTCTGTTCTTTGCTTGGTATAGAATTAGTCCCCTGCCTTTAACTGTGAAAGACAAATTATCTGATTCTCTCTTCTAATTTTTTAATTGTATGATCTTTAATATTCATATCATATGTACATTTGAATTCATTGTGATATGACATTGTTCTAAAACTTTACTTATTCAAAACTACTTTCCATCTTTTCCAACATTTCTTATCAAATTGAGAGATTTTTTTCCCCCTAGATTATCTTCTTTACAATGTTATTATCAGATTAGTTTAATTATTTGTCATTTTTCTTTGTTGAGACTGTTTCTTTGATCAGAAGGTTTTGATGCTTCCTATTATTTTCTCCTGTTTTGGTATTGCTGTATAGTAAAATTTTATTTTGCAGTCTGTAATGTTACTGAGGCTATTAATTATTTAAGTTAATAAGCAGGCCATTCAGCAGTGAATAGAATGCTGATCATGGAAACAGACAGTTCCGAGTTAAAATCAAGACTCAGACATTTACTAGCTAAGTAAACTCTGGGTAATCTACTTGATCTATACCTCTTCATCTGTGAAGTGAACTAATTATTGAATCTACCTTCATTATTAGTTTATTGTGAAAGTAGGAGTTTTTTATAAAGCATTTTGCAATCCTTAGAGGTTTATATCTTTCTGTGTGTGTGTGTGTGTGTGTGTGTGTGTGTGTGTGTGTGTGTTATCCTTTTCTCCGAAGAGGACCAAAATGATTATGATAAACAAATTACTTGGTATCCAACTATAGCTGATCAGACCTAAAAGATTTTGAAATGCTCTACCACAGTTCAGGTACATGTAGACCATGTGAACATCTAAGCATGCCATGCTGAATGGTCCCTCTGCCAGTGTCTCCCATGTGGCACAATCAATTCCAAATTTCTTTTTTTTCTGGATTTTTTTTTTATTAAAAATTTTATTTGAGTTTTACAATTTTTTCCCCAATCTTACTCCCCCCCACAGAAAGCAATCTGTCAGTCTTTACTTTGTTTCCATGTTGTACATTGATCCAAATTGAGTGTGATGAGAGAGAAATCATATCCTTAAGGAAGAAACAAAAAGTATAACAGATAACAAGATCAGACAATAAAGATATGTTTTTTTTTCTAAATTAAAGGGAATAGTCCTTGGTCTTTGTTCAAACTCCACATTTGTTTCTCTGGATACAGATGGCATTCTCCATTGAAGACAGCCCCAAATTGTTCCTGATTGTTGCACTGATGGAATCAGCAAGGCCATCAAAGTTGAACATCACCCCCATGTTGCTGTTAGGGTGTACAGTGTTTTTCTGGTTCTGCTCATCTCACTCAGCATCAGTTCATGCAAATCCCTCCAGGCTTCCCTGAAATCCCATCCCTTCTGGTTTTTAATAGAACAATAGTGTTCCATGACATACATATACTACAGTTTGTGAAGCCATTCCCCAAGTGAAGGACATTTACTTTATTTCCAATTTTTTACCACCACAGACAGGGCTGCTATGAATATTTTTGTACAAGTAATGTTTTTACCCTTTTTAATCATCTCTTCAGGGTATAGACTGAGTAGTGTTATTGCTGGATCAAAAAGTATGCTCATTTTTTGTTGCCCTTTGGGCATAGTTCCAAATTTCTCTCCAGAAATGTTGGATGAGTTCACAGCTCCACCAAATAGTGTAATAGTGTCCCAGATTTCTCACAACCCTTCCAACAATGATCATTATCCTTTCTGGTCATATTGACCAGTCTGAGAGGGGTGAGGTGGTACATCAGAGAAGCTTTAATTTGCATTTCTCTAATAATTAATGATTTAGAGTAATTTTTCATATGGCTATAGATTGCTTTGATCTCATCTGTAAATTGCCTTTGCATATCCTTTGACCATTTGTCAATTGGGAAATGGCTTTTTGTTTTAAAAATATGACTTAGTTCTCTTGTATATTTTAGAAATGAGTCCTTTGTCAGAATCATTAGTTGTAAAGATTGTTTCTCAATTTACTACATTTCTTTTGATCTTGGTTACAGTGGTTTTATCTGTGCAAAAGGTTTTTAATTTAATGTAATCAAAATCATCTAGTTTGTTTTTAGTGATATTCTCCATCTCTTCCTTAGTCATAAACTGCTCCCCTTTCCATAGATCTGATCTTGATCTTCTAATTTACTTATAGTATTTTTTTTTATGTCTGTGTCCTGTAACCATTTGGATCTTATCTTGGTATAGGGTGTGAGGTGTTGGTTTAATCTAAGTTTCTTCTATACTAACTTTCAATTTTCCCCAAAGTTTTTATCAATGAGTTTTTTTTTAAATCCCAGTAGCTGGACTCTTTGGGTTAAACAGCAGATTACTATAATCATCTCCTGCTTTTACACCTAGTCTATTCCACTGGTGCACCACTCTTTCTTAGCAAATACCAGAGAGTTTTGATGACTGATGCTTTGTAACATAATTTTAGATCGCGTGGGGCTAAGCCCCCATCTTTTGCTCTTTTTTCCATTAAATTCCTCGAAATTCTTGATTTTTTTATTTCTCCATATGAATTTACTTACAACTTTTTCTAACTCATTAAAAGTAATTTTTTGGAATTTTGATTGGTAGGGCACCAAACAGGTAGTTTAATTTTGGTAGAATTGTCATTTTTATTATATTATCTCTACCTACCCATGAGCAGTTGATATTTGCCCAGTTATTTAAATCTCATTTAATTTGTGTGAGAAGTGTTTTATAATTGTTTTCAAAAAAGTTTCTGAGTCGGTCTTGGCAAATAGACTCCCAGGTGTTTTATATTGTCTGAGGTTGCTTTGAATGGGATTTCTTTTTCTAGCTCTTCCTGCTGTATCTTGCTAGAGACACACACACACACACACACACACAGAGAGAGAGAGAGAGAGAGAGAGAGAGAGAGAGAGAGAGAGAGAGGTTTATTTTATAACCTGCAACTTTGCTAAAATTGCTAATTGTTTCCAGTAGTTTTTTGGATGATTTCTTGGGATTCTGTAGGTCATGTCATCTGCAAACAGTGAGAGTTTTGTCTCTTCCTTCCCAGTTCTAATTCCTTCAATTTCTTTTTCTTCTCTTATTGCTGAAGCTAATATTTCTAATATGATATTGAATAGTATTGGTGATAATGGGCACACTTGTTTCACTCCTGATCTTATTGGGAATGCTTCTGGCCTCTCCCCATTGAATATAATGCTTGTTGTTGGTTTCATATAGATAGTGCTAATTATTCTAAGGAACAGTCCCATTTATTCCTATGGTTTCTAGTCATTTTAATAGGATTAGGTGCTGTATTTTGTCAGAAGCTTTTTCACATCTATTGATATGGTCATATAATTTCTGATAGGTTTGTTGTTGATATAATTTAGTATACTAACAGTTTTCCTAATATTGAACCAACCCTGCATTCCTGGGATGAATACTACTTGATCATAATGTAGTATCCCAGTGATAACTTGTTGTAATCATTTTGTTAAGATTTTATTTAAGATTTTTGCATCTGTATTCATCAGGGAAATAAGTCTATAATTTTATTTCTGTTTTAACTCTTCCTGGTTTAGGTAACAGCGTCATATTGGTTTCATAGAGTTAGGCAGAGTTCCATCTTTCCCCTATTTTTCCAAAGAGTTTATATAATATAGAATTGGAACCAATTGTTCCTTAAATGTTTGGTAGAATTCACTTGTGAATCCATCAGGGCCTGGAGATTTTTTTTTAGGGAGTTCAATGATGGCTTGTTGAATTTCTTTTTTCTGAGATAGGGTTGTTTAGGTATTTAATCTCTTCTTCATTTAACCTGGGCAACTTATTTTTGTAAATATTCATCTATTTCACTTAGATTATCAAATTTATTGGCATAGAGTTGGACAAAATAATTTTGAATTATTACTTTAATTTCCTCATTGGTGGTGAGTTCACCTTTTTCATTTATGATACTAGCAATTTAGTTTCCTTTCTTTTTTTTTAATCAAATTGACCAGAGGTTTATCAATTTTATTGGTTTTTTCATAATACCAACTTTTGGTTTTATTAATTCAATAGTTTTGCTTTCGATTTTATTTCTCCTTAAATTTTTAGAATTTCTAATTTGGTATTTAATTGGAGAGTTTTTAATTTTTTTATTTCTCAAACTTTTTAGTTGCATATTTAGTTCATTGATTTCCTCTTTCTCTATTTTTTTCATGTAAGCATTTAAAGATATATATCCCCTGAGAGCCGCTTTGAGTAAATCCCATAGGTTTTGGTATGTTGTTTCATTATTGTCATTTTCTAGGATAAAATGATTAATTCTATAAATTTTTTTTTAGTCCACTCATTCTTTAAAATGAGGTTATTCAGTATCTAATTTGGTTCTGGGTCTCTATCTCCTTGGCCCAATATTGCATATGCCTTTTATTGCATTGTGATCTGAGAAAGATGCATTCACTATTTCTGCCTTTCTGCAGTTGATCATTAGGTTTTTATCTCCTCGTACATGGTCAGTTTTTGAATAAGTTCCATGTACTTCTTTCTATCCCCATTCAATTTCCTCCATAAGTCTACCATATCTAGTTTTTCTAACAATCTATTTACCTCCTTAACTCCTTTCTTGTTTATTTTATGATTCAGTTTATCTAAGTTTGAGAGTGGTAGGTTGAGGAACTAGTAGAGATTTGCTGTCTATGTCTTCCTGTAATTCTTTCAGCTTCTCCTAAGAATTTGGATGCTATCCCATTGGGTGCATATATATTCAGTATTGAAATAATTTTATTGCCTATGATACCTTTTAGGAGGATATAGTTTCCTTCCTTATCTCTTTTAATGCTATCTATTTTGCAGCTGCTTTGTCTGAAATAAGGATTGCTAGCCCTGCTTTTTTTCACTTCAGCTGAAGCAAAATATATTTTGCTCCAACCTTTTGCCTTTACTCTATTTGTATCTTTCTGCTTCAAATGAGTTTCTTATAAGCAGCATGTTGTAGGATTCTGGTTTTTAATACACTCTATTTGCTAACGTTTTATGAGAGAGTTCATTCCATTCACATTCAAAGTTATGATTGCTAATTCTTTATTGCCCTCCCTTGCTATCTTCCTTCTGTTTGAATTCCCCCCCTTATCCATATTCCCCAGTATTTTGTTTCTGAATACCACCCCCTTCAGTGTTTGCCCTCCTATATCAGCCCTCCCCTTTCTTTCCCCTTTCCCTTTTCTCTTCCTTTACTTTTGTTAGCTCCCCCTTTTTTCCCCACTCCTCCCTTCCTCTGTCCCCCCCTCCCCTTTTCCCCTTGTAACAATTGAAAGGTTAGATGTTTTTTAAGTTAACTAAGTATGTGTAAGTTGACTTTAAGCCAAGTCTGATGAGAAGAAGATTCAGGTGTTTCTCATCTCCTCCCTTCTTCACCTCTATTACCATAGGTATTTTGTACCTCTTAGTGTAATGAGATTTACCCCATTCAATCCCCTCCCTCCTCCTGTCTCCTTCCTGTCCCCCTTTTTAAGGAGGTAGTGTTTTTACAATCATTCTATCTGAGTCATAGAAAATTCTGAGTATTGGTCACTTTTAGCCAAGTATACTCTATCTAATAGAGTTAAAATTCTTGAGAGTTATTAGAGTCTTTCTCCCAAGTGGGGTTATAACCAGTTTTATACCATTTTATGCCAGTCTCATGGATAAGTCATGAGTGTCCATCACTTCTGGCTAGGCATATTCTCTCAAGTCGTAAGTGTCCATCACTTCTGGCTAGGCATATTCTCTCTGTTAGAGTTACAATTCTCAAGAGTTATGAGAATAGCCAGTTTCAACTCATTGGATAGCAGTTTTTTTTTTCTTTTTACCCCCCCCCCCCCTTTTTTTAACCTTTTCATGTATCTCTTGAACCTGCTGTTTGATGTCCAAATTTTCTATTTAGCTCTGGTCTTTTCATCAGGAATTTTTTGGAATTCTTCCATTTTAGTTAAATGGCTATTTTTTTCCCTGGAAGTGTAGACTTAGCTTTGTGGAATAGTAGATTCTTGGCTGCATTCCAAGCTCCTTTGGTCTTTGGAATATCTCATTCCAGGCTCTTTGATACCTTAATGTTGATGCAGCCAGGTCCTGTGTAATCCTTACTATGGCTCCTTGATATTTAAATTGTTTCTTTCTGGTTGCTTGCTGGATTTTCTCTTTTATCTGATAGTTTTTGGAATTTGACCACAACATTCCTTGCTGTTTCATTTTAGGATCTCTTTCTGGAGGGGATCAGTGTATTCTTTCAATAACTTCTTTGCCCTCTGGTTCCATGAAAATGAGGGCAATTTTCCATCATTAGATCCTGTAATATTAAGTCCAGGCTTTCTTTTTTTTCTCTTCAGTGTTTTCAGGAAGTCCAATAATTCTCAGGTTCCCCTCCTTGACCTATTCTCGAGGTCAGTGGTTTTACTGATGAGGTATTTTACATTTTCTATTTTTTATTTTTTGATTTTGTTTAACTTAATTTGCTTAACTTAATTCTTTTTTTTTTTTTAGGGAGGAGTTTTCTTCATTAACCTTTTGCAACTCCTTTTCCAATTGGTCAATTCTACTTTTGAAAGAGCTTTCCACTTGACCAATTGAGGTTTTGAGAGAATTATTTTCTTTTTGCATTTGCCCAATTGATGATCTAGAGATTTATTCTCATTTTGTATTTGACCAATTGTATTTTCTAATGATGTTTTCTTGTTGCAAGATACTAATTGTCTCTCCCAAATTTTCCGGTTGATTTTTAAACTCCTTCCTTATTTCTTCAAGCAAGTCTTTATGTGCTGTAGACCAGATCATATTTTCCTCAGAGCTTCTAGGTCTCTCTGAGTTAGAGTCTTTTCCTTCCAAGAATTTTTCTATGAATCCACCTTTCACCTGACCTTTCTTCATTTTGCTAAGACCTTGAGTTGGGGAGGGGCTGGTCACAGGGGTTTGGTGTCGGGATCCCTAGGGCTTTACTCAGTGAGTGTAATTTCTCCGGCTAGGCAGTAGGAGGTGCTGGTTGCTTTCTCTGGAGTGTCTGTGACCTTGATTGAGGCCTTCTCCCTTAGCTTGAAGGGAGCAATTGAAGCTATTGAATCTTTTTGCCTTCAATCAATGGTGGGCATTACCCTGGAGTGAGGTCATCCCTCTATTGTCAGCTGGGCTGGTTCTTCTGCTCACACACCTGTGCCTGAGGCAGAAGTAGTCTGTGATTGTGTTTGTTCTTCGAGGACTGGAGGCCTGGACTCAGAGTTCCTCAGACCAGAGGAGCCCAGGGACGGTGTCCACAGCTCTTCTGCACTGGAACTCTCCCCCCAGCCCTGTCAACAAGCTCCAGAGGGTCAGCAACAACACCAGTGCCTCTGTTCCCTAGTTGAGTCAAGCACTGCTGATCAAGCAGGTCTGGCCCTCAGGCTTCCCAGCTCCAATTCAGCTGCTAATGCGGTTTGCCCTCTGTGCCTGGACTCACCCAAGGCTGTGGAAAACAAATCCTGAGGTAGATGTTTTTCTCCTGCCTTTTCTTTCTGGGTTTTGCCGGTTGCATTTCTGTTAAGAGGTTTGTTTCATATGATAGATGGGGAGAGATCAGGAGACTTTAGAACTGTTCCTGTCTTCTCTTCCATCTTGACCAGAAGTCAATTCCAAATTTCTTAAGATTGACCTTGAGAGTGTCCTTGTATCACTTTTTCTGATCTCCTTATGAGTGCTTGCCCTGTGTGAGTTCTTCATAAAATAGTTTTTTTACCGGCATATGTTTGGTCAACAACATGGCTAGCCTGTACAATTGTACTCTTAGTAAAGTTTGGCTCCTTAGAATTTTAGATAGACAAAGAATTTTAGTGTCTGTATCTTACCCTACCAGCTGTTCTTCAGAATCTTCCTCATACAATTCAGATAGAAGCAATTCAGTTTCCTGGCATTGCCCTGGTGGATTGTTTGGTTTTTACAGGTTTACAGCAATGAGATAAGCATAGCACCTCCATAGACCTTTGAGTTTGGTACTCAGTCTAATGCTTTTCTCCCACATTTTCCTTTGGAATGTACTTTCACACACACACACACACACACACACACACATACACACACACCCCTATCTAATAATCACTGTACTTTTTTTATTAAATTGTTTTCTAAATAAAGCATTAGCAATTAGAAATGTTTTTCTCTTTGAATGCCATATATTCATGCCTTTAATATCATTTTCATGCTGCTGCTGCTAGAATTTCTACAAATTATGTCAAATAACATTTGGATAAAAGTGTATCATTGCTTTATTACTATATTCATTGGGAAGACTTCTAGTATGTTCCATATATATTTTATGGATGAGAAAATAAGACCAAGAGCTCAAAGTAACTACATAAGCAAACTATTTGCTAAATTAACCTGACTTCTTATCCCATAAGACATTTTTATCTTTATTATTTATTACTATAATTAGAAATACTTTGGAAGGGCTTTGTCATGGGTTAGAGATACTCTTGCAGGGCTTAATAAAACTTTCTAAATGCAGTTGACTGCCAAAATAACTTTACAGAAGTTAGAGCCTTGCTAGCAGCTTTCCTAGCTTCCATAATCTCATCTTTGGCTACTACTAATAAAACAGTCATACTGATAGTACTATGCAGTGATTATTGTTTAAATGTCCCCGAGAAAAGAGAAAGTATAGTTTAGAATGCTAATATAAAAATATCAAAAAATATGTTTAGCTTGGATTTATTTAATGTAGGTAGTGATTTGCAACCTGTCAAAAAAAAAGCATCCTCAGTTTGGGTTCATTCAACTTAAATATTTCAATCAATATGTGCACCAGGCTTTACCACTGTAGTCTTATGTTATCTTCAACAAAATATAGAATTTTTCTCTGCATATTAAGTCAACAGATATTCATATAGGAACATACATTTTGAACTGGATATGCCCACAAATATGTCATCCATACTATCCATTCACCCACCCAGACACACACAGGTACTCACCCACCCAGACACACATTCGTACTCAAATTTTTTTGAAATTTTTTTATCATATCTATATAGATGTTATAAAGTACTACTTCATTTAAAAGTTATATTGAATTTATACTAACTTTTTCTCATAGCTTTTTTTTGGCAAGGCAGCAGGGTTAAGTGACTTGCCCAAGGTCATACAGCTAGTTAATTATTATTTGTCTGACACCAGATTTGAACTCAGGACCTCCTGCCTCCTGGGCTGGTGCTCTTCTTTTTTTTAGGTTTTTTATTTTAGGTTTTTGCAAGGCAAATGGGGTTAAGTGGCTTGCCCAAGGCCACACAGGTAGGCAATTATTAAGTGTTTGAGACGGGATTTGAACCCAGGTACTCCTGACTCCAGGGCTGGTGCTTTATCCACTGTGCCATCTAGCCGCCCCTCTCATAACTTCTTAACCAAAAAATGTTAACAGTAGACCTGCTGCTTTTCTAATAAAAGATCCTAATTCCTTTGACTTTAAAATACAAGAACGTTCTTTAACTTAAAAATAGAGGAATAAATAGTTGTGTAGACCTTGTGGTTTAATAAAAAGAGTGCTGTGTTCAAGGTCTATCATTTCTACTTAATTTGTCTTGTGAATGAATTAGTTGTTTAACTTCTTTGAATTTGTTTCTCCTACCAAATTGAGTAAAGGATACACTGTGATCCAGAGTGATAGTGTGGAAAATTACAAAGCATTATATATATGTCATTACTATCTCAGTACACCTTGAATTTTAAGTGTAATGTTGGAAAGTACATTTTGATGACTTTGAAGTCATCAAGAAATGGCAAGATTCTTTAATTATATTTAAGGAGCCAGAATCATAGACTCCTATTTTTGAAGATGAGAGATCTTAGTCATTTAATTTAACACTTTAATTTTTCAACTGAGACATGGAGATGCAGAGAAGTAAAGTGATTTGCCACACTTATACTGGTGTGCAGAAGAATGCAGAAGTAAATACGCAGAAGAGTTTTATGGAATAGTTTAAAAAAATAACTTTGTAATTTCCTGTTAGGCTTTCATTACCTTTTACCTGGACAATTGGAATAGCTTCCTAATCTCCTAATATACTCTCCTTACTCCCAGACTCATATTACACTTCAGTTCTTCCTCAATCAAGTTGGTCTTTGCAAAACACTGATCTGTTTATGTTATTTCCCTTCTTAAAAGTTAAAGTTGACCATGGCTTGAATTGAAAACTGGAGTTTGGCATTCAAAGTCCTTTACCTTGGGATCCAACCTGTCTTTGCAGATTTATGTTACACATTTCACTTAAGAAATTCCATGTATAAACTACTCCCATCTTCCAACTTTGCCCAAACTCACTCTTGCCTCAAATGTTATTCCTCATTTATGCCACATACCACATGCCATATCCTAGCTTCAATGGCACATCTTTGTGGATCCATTTGTCAAATTTCTCCCTCCACTACTCTGATATTTCTCCCTGACAAATTAATTATTTTTAGCATTCTTTTCTTTTTTACATTTTGAGTTCTAAATTTTCTTTTTCCCTGCTTCTTTACTTTAGCTAAAGCTTGACTTTGGCTCCATGATATTTGGATTGTTTATGACTGCTTGGAATATTTTCTCCTTGACCCGAGAACTCTCAAATTTATTTTTCTGAGAATTTTCATTTTGAGATCTTCCAGGAGTGAAAAGAATTTAAAGAGCTTGGGACAGCAAGTGGAGCAGTAGATAGATCACTGACCCTGGAATCAGGAGAATCTGAGGTCAAATGCAGTCTCAGACACTTAGCTGTGTGACCTTGGGCGAGGCACTTAAGCACATTGCCCTACAAAAACAGACAAAAGAAAAAGCCCAAGAGACTGAGTGACTGGGTAATTAGCTAGCAGATAATCAATGAATTAATTATCAGCAGTTTTTCTTGATAACTAAAGACAGAAGACTATGGAAAGCACAGATGCTTAAATACCTTTGGAAAAGTGGTTGGCCTTGACAGGTCAGATATCCTCTGATCAATGTGAGGGTAGACAGTAATGAGGAGGTTGGGCCAAAAAGTCTTCACCTCCTTCTGAGATCTTAAGTGGATCTTAGCTATCTGGATAGAAAAATTCATCTCTATCCAGAGCACTCCCACCTCTTGGAATCTATTCAAAGGATCCCATCACTACCCAGATCACTGCAGTTGAACTATGGGCTGGAATTCACCTAGATTAGAATGTCTTCTTTGATAAGAAATAAACTCTCTCAGTTGGTTGGGGTACTTGAGGTGTTCTTTGTCAGCTGTTAAGCATCTGGATTTCAAAGGAAGTAAGAGAAAAAACTTCCAATGTTACTAATTAGTTACTAATCATTTCTCTCAGATTTTTACAATTTCTATTTTCCCTCTGGATCTAAGATATTGATACAGTTATCCTTGATAATTTCCAGAAATAGAAATGTTTCTTTGATCCATTTTCCAGATCAGTTTTTCCAGTAAGATATTTCACATTTTCTTCTATTATTTTACTTTTAACTCTGTTTCATTGTTTCTTGATATCTCATGGACTCATTGATTTCACCTAATCTTATTTTTTTCAGTCTTTTGGTTTTTGCAAGGCAATGGGGTTTGCCCAAGTCCACATAGCTAGGTAATTATTAAGTGTCTGAGACTGGATTTGAACTCAGGTACTCCTGGGCTGGTGCTTTATCCACTGCGCTACCTAGCCACCCCAAGAAATAGTTTTCTTTAGTGAACTTTTGTACATCACTTTTTCATTTGACCAATTCCTTTTTTTTTTTTAAAACAAGTCAATGGGCTTAAGTGACTTGCCCAAGATCACACAGCTAAGTATTAAGTGTGTGAGGTCAGATTTGAACTCAGATCCACCTGGAGCCATGTTCTATCCACTGTGCCACTTGTCTGCCCCTGACCAATTTTTATTTTTGAAGAATAATATTTTTCAGTGAATTTTTACCTCTTTTTTAAAAAATCATTTTAGGCTATGCTATCTTTTAAAACTTTTCTTCATTGAATTTTTGTGCATTTTTTAACCATTAGGCCATTTTTAGGTGTTATTTATTTTCTTCAGTTTGTCATCTTGTTTCACATTTCTTTAGAATATATTTATTCTTTTTGAAAGCATACTTGGGCCTTTTTACATATTTTATCTGTCAGATTTTTAATAATTAATCTATCAGATGAAATGTGAAGTATTTATGTATAATACACATCACTCACAGGTTGAAATTTTTTCAGTGTTGCTCTTTTGATACCTGAGTTTTGTTAAAATTAATTATGTTTTTAATAATCATTTCAGGTTCGTAGACTTTAGAACTGGAAAATACCTTACAATTATCTAATCAAATGTTTATTTTTCATATGAGGAAATTGAAGTCAATGGAGGTGAAATGAGTTTTCCATAGTCCCATAGACTTAAAGAAGAGTATATTGGAGATTTAAACTTTTGTGTCAAAGTAGTATAACGATAATAGATTTGAAACGTTTTCTTTCATCTATGTAGTACTATTTTTTTTCAGCATTTAAAATACTATTTAATGTTGGATACTATGAAAAAAATGAAGATAAAAAAAATCTTGCCTGCATCACTTCAAGACATCTGAGTGTGTATTTATTTTGCTCTGTTTTTGCATTGCCTTTGTATAGTGCCTTTTGTACATGGTAGGAATTTTTAAATTGAATAGTAGTGGAAATTTCTGTTTTATTTTTCTTGTTATTGAGTAAACTTCTTTTGATCTTTTAAAATTTATTCATGTAGTTGTATATTTGGTTTTGTTCTGTGGTTTATGAGCTAACTGCTCAAGTTGTATTGAAATATTGGGATTTAAAACATTGGTTGATATAGAAATAATTTGTAATTTTTGTGTAGTGACAATTTCAAAAATAATAAAGTATCTTCTGTGTGTTATATGAAAGGAAATTTATGTAGAAATTTTAGGCTAAGAGTGATGAAATCAAGTGATTTATGAAATGTTTCTGTTAGAGCTATTCTATTTGGCAGTTCTAAGTGATGTGCACAGTATAACTTTGCATATACCTAAATACATTTTATTTCTCTATAGCAGTCATATTTAAATTCTATAAAATTGTCATCTATATCTGTTTACATTTCTAAACATCTATTTTTTAAATGTATTTTTTTTTATTTTGAATTTTACAATATTTCCTCTAATCTTGCTTCCCTTCCCCCCACCCCCCACAGAAGGCAGTCTGTCTTTACATTGTTTCCATGGTATACATTGATCTAAGTTGAATGCAATGAGAGAGAAATCATATCCTTAAGTATGAAAAATAAAGTATAAGAGAAAGCAAAATTGCATAATAGAATAATTTTTTTTTTAAATTAAAGGTCTTTGGTTTTTGTTCAAACTCTACAGTTGTTTCTCTGGATACAGATGGTATTCTCCTTCGAAGATATGCCCAAATTGTGCCTGATTGTTTCACTGATGGAATGAGCAAGTCCATTAGGGTTGATCATCACCCACATGTTCTAAATACCTATTTTGACATGCATAGATGGAGATAACTGTATTTCAGTATATTTGATAACTTTTACAATCCTGTGTATTTCATACACTCACAAACCTCAGTCTTAGAATGGAGTCATTATTCTAAAATGGAAAATATTTCTACATTTTAAGTTTTATGTTATATTCTTGTAGTTCTTTGAAAATAAAGATAGTAGATAGTGATAGCTATAATTAGGGACATCAGCATTAGTTGATATAGGAGATTAAAATGACAATATTCATCTAAATAGAATTGTAAATGACAGTGGTGAGTGAGAATCTGCATATCCCTTCTTCCCGTCTTTGTATTTGATGACTGAAATAATTTAACTCCCTTCAGAATAATTTTTTTCAAAGTTTTGAGATTCATTTTTATAGTCTGTCCTAAAAGTAAACTTGGAAAATGCTTCATATATGATATCTTGGAGAAATTACAGAATTGCAGGAATTTAATGTAAGACTGCCAACCCCAAGTCTGTGAAGCCTATGGATCTCTTTTCAGAATGTGTTTAAATGCCTAAACCTATAAGATTAAAATGGGAACTCATTTAGATAATTAATAAAAATGTTAATAGGTTATGAACTAGAGGTTCAAATTTTATATAAAAGTATCCTTCTGAAGGACTGATTTCATTATACATTACACAGAAAAGTTGTGTACATTGATTATCCATATATTAGAAAAAGGACCTTACATACACTTTGTTTTTCTTTCTATCACAGATGGGACATTACATATCCATCAATTTCAGGGTATTCATATTCTTAAGGGAAATCTTAATCTTTTGAGTGTCTTTAAAAGATAAGATGGTAATTTTCTGAATTGCAAGTTTAAAGAAGAACCCTTGAGAGTTCATTTTCCATTTGAATAGAAAGTATAGAATAATGATGATGATAAAGAGTGGAAATTTTTTTATGGGGGTGGAGTTAGGGAGAGAGAGGAGGGAAAATAGAAGGTTTAAGGACTGCAGCTGTATGGGTAATGTGTGCTGTTCTTTACTTGTCATATTCACAGCAGTTGTTGATTTACTGGTCAGTATGCTTTTATCCACACATAATGTATGAATCTCTAACTCTGCTAGAAGAAAGAAAGTAAAATTATAGGGAAAGTAGAGAATGTAAAGAATTTACATTTGATTTATTTGCAGAGAAACTTGCCAAGCAAAGAAGGTAGCCTTTAAGTATAATATTTATGTTTTATCTGTTAATGCATAGTTTTCTTAAACTGGAAATACCTTTCCATAGAGTGAAATAAGTGTAAATATAGCACAGTGTTGGCTTCTACAAAAGGTAACCATTTTTTTTTCTTTTAAAAGTGTATCCATATTTAAATTTAAGACAAAGCGATCCTTTGAAATAGTTTAAGAACGTTAAATATATTTTAGAGCTCAGGTAAATTGTTACTTGCCAAGACTTCCATGGGGACAAAAAATTACTCTCTTTTGCAACCAATTATCAATCTACTTCATTTTGATTTGCAATTTATAGTTCATTCAGGTCTTTGTTGAACATGTCATGTTGAAGTTTAATGAACAGTGGTAGAAATGTGACTCATATTACCATTGCATCTTTTACATATCAACCAAAAAGGTTTGAATATAACATTCCCTTAAAAATGTTAGCATCACCCCACTATGTATCAATTCATGTAAGTCTTTTAAGTTTTTTGAAATCATTCTGATCATTCCATTACAATTATATACCACAACTTCTTTAGCCATTCCCCAAATGTTGTACATTTAATTTCCACTCCTTAGCCACCACAAAAAGAACTGCTATAAAAATTTTTGCACAAATAGGTCCCTGCCCCCTTTTTTGGGTGATAAAGACCTAGAGGTGATATAGTTGAAGCAAAGGGTTTTTAATGTACAGTTTATTGCCCTTACAGTTCCAACTTGAATAGTTGGATCAGTTCATAATTCCACCAATAATACCTTAATGTTCCAGTTTTCCATATCACCACCAATATCCAACATTTTCCTTTTCTGTCTTATTAGTCACCCTGGTAGATGTGAGGTTGGTATCTCAGAGTTGTTTTATTAGCATTTTTATGATAAATAGATTTAGAATATTTTTTCACATGATTATAGATACCATTTTTTTTTTCTGTCTGAAGGCTCCCTATTTACATCTTTTGATCATTTATCACTTGGGGAATGACTTGTACTTTCCTAAATTTGACTTGGTTGTAATGATTCGAATAGAACCGGCAGAACATTTTACAAAGTAACCAGATTTTTTAAATGAAGATTTGTAAATGACTTGGGTATTCTGAGCACTACAATAATCCAAGACAATGCCAAAGGACTAATGAAGCATATTATCCACCACCTTAGAAAGAACTGATAATGATTGAATACAGACTGAAGCTTGTTATTTTTTCTTTTATTTGATTCTTGTACAAAATGACTGATAGAGAAATGTTTTACATAATTGCACATATATAACCTGTTTTTGACTGTTTATAGTCTTAGGGAGGGAGGGAGTAATAGAATTTGGAACTGAGTACTTTAAATAAAAGTTAAGAAATTAGAAGAGAATTGGAAGGTGACTTATAAACCATCTAGCCACTTCAACCCACTCATTTTAGAGCTGAGGAAGCTAAGGTCGAGAAAGATCATTTTATTTGCCTCTTAATAAACGGCATAAGAAGGAAATAGTTCCCTCTTGACTCTATTTTTATTTTCTAATTTTTTTTAATTTTGCAAGGCAATGGGGTTAAGTGGCTTGCCCAAGGCCACATACCTAGGTAATTATTAAGTGTCTGAGGCCGGATTTGAACTCAGGTACTCCTGACTCCAGTGCTCTATCCACTGCGCCACCTCGCTGCCCCCTCTCCCTTGACTCTTAAGACAAATGTAGAAAAAAATCGAAGGCATTTAAAGCTTTTTCTGTTAGCCTCCTATACATTTTACATTATTATTCCATTAAAAAAAATCTTTATGAGTAGAGTACCATGTGGAAATGGGAAAACCTAAATGCAAATTTAACCTCACTTGTTATCTGTGTGATTGTAGCCAATCATTTAATTCTGTTTGCTTCCATGTCCACACCTATAAAGTGAGGATAAAAATAATAGCTCCCACCCTTAGGGTTGTTGTAAGGATAAATTGGGACAATATTTGTAAAGTACTTAGAAGTTCTTGGAACTTAAGATTTATTATAGTATTATTACCACCACCACCACCACCACCATCATCGTCGTCGTCATCATCATCATCTCTATTTCCATCTTCATTCTAAGTTTCTGAATTTGTGCTTGACACAGACTGAGATCATTCCTATACTGTTGGATGATGAGGGCAGGTACTGCTTCATGTTGAATATAGTGCCTAAGAATAGACCCATTAGGAATTTTGGATTGTGAATCATTTTAGATTTTTGCTTTGCTTACTCTGTCTTTTTGTTTTACACTACTGCACACCAACTATCCTTCACTGTGACACTCAGTGGTCTCAGACATATATTACTATTTCTGCTGGTTGCAGTTTTCCTTCAGTACTCCAGGTGCTTTTCAGTTATGCCCTTGTCTTCTTCCTCGGTTTGTGTATGAGCAAATGGACTGTATGCTACTGCTCTGGTGCTGGCCCCTGTCTCTGTTATGAATCTCAGCTACTTTTGAGCATGTTTATGCTGATCTTAGTTTGCTTCTGCTCAGATCTTCTTCAGGTTTCTGACTGTCTAATGGTAAAGTCCTGGACTAGATTTCTCATTGACTCTGTTTTGCTGGATTATTTATAGGGAACATGGGCTCTTTCTTCTTTGAATTTGATCAATATCAACAAGCATTTCAAATTCAGAAAAAAAAGGATGGTGTATAATAGTGAACCTCAAGTATTGTGTATATGAAATTTAAGAAGATAATAAAAATTCTCTGACTTATACACTCTTCTGAATCTGTTTTTATGTATTTTTGTTTCATTGATTTTTTTTTCCTTCATATTGCCTGCTAAGTCCCATCCCTCCTTCCACAAAGCATAAGAAAAACAAAAACAGAAGTAAGCCTTCCTTGTGACAAATAAGTATAGCTGAGCAAAATAAATTCACACATTGGCTTTCTGAAAAATGTACATCTCATCTTGCATCTCTAATGCTTGACAGGATGTGGGAAGTATGTTTTTTCATCAAGAAAGCTTATGATTAGTCTCTTTGTCAGGGAAATTGTTTTCTTTTCTCTCCAAAATCTACTAAATATTTATGTACTTAAATTTTTTTGTAGTATAAATTGTTCTTCAGTTCATTTCTATGTCAGCCCATTTAAATCTTAGCAGGTTTCTCTGAATCCATTCCTCCAGTCATTTCTTACTGCACTGTTAATATTCTATTATATATGTAATGATTTGTTCTGTCATTACCTCATTAATGGATGTGATTTTATTTCTAATTCTTTGCTGCTAAAAAGGAACTATAATTTTGTGTGTGTATTTGTGTGTGTGTGTGTGTGTGTGTAATCAATGGTGGTATTGATGGATTGACAAATGTGTGATTTAGTTCATTTTAATTTATTTAGTTTAATTGATTAAATTGCTTTCCAGGATGACCAAACCATTTCACAGCTCTGTCAACCTTCTCTGTGGCTTCAAACAATTGTCATTTTTCTTTTTTGTAATTTTCATTCATCCTGTGATTGTGAGGTGAAACTACAGTTATCATATTTGATTTAATTTATATCACCTTTGTTAATGATGTGTGGAGCATTTTTTTATGTGACTTTTGCTAGCTTACATTTCTTTCATGACCAGGTTGTTCATTTTTTTGATAATTAATTTATTGGAGAATGATTTTTATTGTTACACGTTCCTGTTATCTGAATATATGGGGTGAATTAATAAATAAACAGAGAAATTCATTTAAACTTAATTTCTGCCAGTCTGCTTTCAAGTTTCTCTGGCAGTTAATCTGTTCGGGAGTTTCTTGGCTTAAAAAAATCACTAAACTACTATGTTTGATAGTTTTTGATACTGTTTCTGTTTTTTAAAATAAGTATCAAATAGTTTACTCCTTCTGGTTTTAGATCTGGAATTGTAAGGCTCCATTTCCTATTTCCAGTTTTTGATTGATTTCTTCCTCCTGTGAATTTTGTTGTTTGTTCAGTTTCATAAAGTCATCCCTTGGTAATTTCTTTTGATGCTAAAGTTAAAAAATGCATGGCATCATAGCATCAGCATGGTCTAGCCAAGGAACATTGAGTTATTCTTCAGTTATTTAAGTTTTTTTTTTCCCCTGGAAAGAGTGGATTTTTAGTTGCTTATAAACAGTAACAACATCTAAATGTATCTTTGTGAGTTAAACCTCCTGATATTTTATACATTTTCTTAGTTTAAATGAAATTTATTTTTTAATCTTGATGTCTGATTTATGTCCTGTCTTTTTCCCTCTTGAATTTTTAGGATTTAAAAAAAAAATCTTATTTTTGTTTAAGGCAAGAAGGTTAAGTGACTTGATCAGGGTTACACTGTGAGGCAGTTATTAAGTGTCTGAGATCATATTTGAACTCAGGACCTCCTGTCTCCAGGGCCAGTGCTCTATCTGCTGTACCACCATGCTCCTCCTTAGGGTTCTTTAAAACACCATTTTTGGGGGATGGGAGGGAATGATATGTGTGGGGAAAAAAATTTGGAATTTCATTTGCAATAACAATTGCCATCTACTAAGGAAGATTAATACTTGAGCTGTAAAGAGTGGATTTTAGTTAAGTTTATAAATAATAACAGCACCTAAATCTTTGTAGGTTAAACCCTCCTTTTATACAGTTTCTTATTTTGAATGAAATTCATTGTTTATTTATTTGTTAGTTTTTTGCAAGGCAATGGGGTTAAATGATTTGCCCAAGATCACACAGCTAGATAATTTTTAATTGTCTGAGAATGGATTTGAACTCAGGTCCTCCTGACTCCAGGTCTGGTGCTCTATCACAGCTCCACCTAGCTGCCCCATGAAATTTATTTTTAATCTTGATGTCTTTTTTGTGTCCCTGTTGAATTTTTAGGATTCTTTAAAAACATCTTTTTTGGAGGGGGGGAGGATATATGTTGGAAAATAAATTTGGAATTTCATTGAAATAACAAATACCCTCTATCAAGGAGTTGTAATACTTTTTAAAAGGTTAATTTAAGAAAGGGGGTTCTTTTTTTATTTAAACATTTTATTTATTTTGAGTTTTACAATATCCCCCCTGATCTTACTCCCCCCACCCACAGAAGGCAATTTGTCAGTTTTTACATTGTTTCCATGGTATACATTGATGATCCAAGTTGAATGTGATGAGAGAGAATTCATATCCTTAAGGAAGAAGCATAAAGTATAAGAGCAAGATCAAACAATAAAATATCAGTTTTTTTCCCTTAAATTTAAGGTAATAGTCCTTGGTCTTTGTCCAAACTCCACAGTTGTTTCTCTGGATACAGATGGTATTCTCCATTGCAGAGAGCCCAAAATTGCCCCTGATTGTTGAGCTGATGGAATGAGCAAGTCCATCAAGGTTGAACATCACCCCCATGTTGCTGTTAGGATATACAGTGTTTATCTGGTTCTGCTCTTCTCACTCGGCATCAGTTCATGCAGAGCCTTCCAGGCTTCCCTGAATTCCCATCCCTCTTGGTTTTTAATAGTACAGTAATGTTCCATGACATACATATACCACAGTTTGCTTAAGCCATTTCCCAGTTGAAGGACATTTACTTGATTTCCAATTCTTTGCCACCACAAACAGGGCTGCTATGAATATTTTTGTACAAGTGATGTTTTTACCCTTTTTCATCATTTCTTCAGGGTATAGACCCAGTAGTGGTATTGTGGATCAAAGGGTATGCACATTTTTTGTTGCCCTTTTGGCATACTTCCAAATTTCTCTCCAGAAAGGTTGGATGAGTTTACAGCTCCACTAACAATGTAATAGTGTTCCAGATTTCCCACAACCCTTCCAACAATGATCATTTTCCTTTCTGGTCATATCAGCCAGTCTGAGAAGCATATGAGGTAGTACCTCAGAGAAACTTTAATTTGCATTTCTCTAATTAGTAATGATTTAGAGCAATTTTACATATGACTATGGATTGCTTTGATCTCCTCATCTGTAAATTGCCTATGCATATCCTTTGACCATTTGTCAATTGGGGAATGGCTTTTTTTTAAACATGATTCAGTTTCTCTGTATGTTTTAGAAATGAGTCTGTCAGAAACATTATTTGTAAGGATTGTTTCCCAGTTTACTACATTTCTTTTGATCTTGGTTACAGTGGCTTTGTCTGAAAAAGCTTTTTTAATTTAATGTAACTGAAGTCATCTAGTTTGTTTTTAGTGATGTTCTCCATCTCTTCCTTAGTCATAAGCTGCTTCAAGAAAGGGGTTCTTTTCTTTACATTGCCAACACAAAAAAAGGCAAGAACCCATATTCTGGAGTGATGTATGCTTGGTTAGAAATGTCACTTTTTGATGTCATCTTTTCAGTAAATCCATTTCATGTCTTAAAAGAATTCTTGACAATTGTGCAATGGCTGGATATCTGTAGTTGTAAACCCCTGATATTTGTGATTTGATTCCTGGACTATTTTACTTTTTTTTTTAACCCAGTGAAGTGTATAAAGATAACTTTATTCAAATATTAAGTCTAAACTGCCACATTTTACCTTTTTTTCCTTCTAGAGTCATGCAGAACAAAATAAATTCTTTTCCCTCACTTAAATCTTTTTTTTTTTTTTTTTTTTTTTTAGTTTTTTCCAAGGCAATGGGGTTAAGTGGCTTGCTCAAGGCCATACAGCTAGGTAATTATTAAGTGTCTGAGGTGGGATTTGAACTCAGGTACTCCTGACTCCAGATCGGTGCTCTATCCACTGTGCTCCTAGCCGCCCCCACTTAAATACTAGTCCCTCCTATGTCTCCTCCAGCATTTCCTTCAGGAAGATTGCATAGAATTTGAAGCATCTATCCTGGCCACTCTTATAGAAGTAAATATCTTCTAGTCTAGTTACTTCTTCATGGATACTGAAAATATTGATGTTATTGATGAAAGTTCAAAAAGAATGTAACCTGGGGCAGCTAGGTGGCTAAATTAATATAGCACTGGCCTTCAGCAAGTTACTTAACGCCATTGCAAAAAACCAACCAAACAAAAATTTCCCTCATCAATAATGGGATTGTCATCAAGTTTAAATAGCTTAAGAGGCACATTTCATAAATTTCTCTAATTTTCAATAATAGCAATTGAAATGTCATTCATTTTTTACTACATAGATTTTACTATGTTTCTGTTTCTTATTCTATTTAATCATTAACTGACAAGTAATTTTACCTTTCTTTGAATGCCCTCATATGCCTTTGATTACATTTAACTACAAGTCAGCTATGGAAAATCAGTCTTTCATAATCAACATTTTGTATATATTCCTTTTTTTCACTAGCTGTCGTTAGTTTAAGACCCTTTCTATTATCATTCATTAGTGCCAGTTTTACCTCTTTCCCCTGTAGCTATGATTTATTCCATTCCTTTAAATTTAAAAAATAAATAAAATCCTTGTAACAAGTTGTTAAAGACAGATTCTCACATTTGTCAATGACCAAACGTTATTATGAAACATGAATTTGTCACTTTTCTGTCAGACTTCAGCCCTGGTCCTCTGAAATTGTTATTGGTATTACCATTGATCAGGTTTAAGTTTTTCAAAGTTGTTCATTTATAGTTTTATTGCTATATAAATTGCTCTTCCAATTCTGCCAACATCATTCTGGATTAGTTTAAATAAGTTTTTTCAAGTTACTTTGATGTTTTCACTTTTGTCATTTTTTAAAGTTACAATAAAGTTCTGTTATATCCATGTACTATTGTTTTGCTATTCCCCATTTTAGAGGCTTTTGTTTCCATTTCCTTTCTACTACAAAAAACTGTTCTAAATATGTTTATATTGATGAACCTTTAAAAAAATTCTTTGGAATATATTATATATATGTGTGTGTGTATATATATATATATATATATATATGTATATATATATATATATATGCACGCGCGCGCACACACACACGCAAACAAACACACACACTTGTAGTATTGCATTGCTGCTGGTCAAAGAAAATGCACAGTAATATTTTCAAATTGTTTTCCAGAATGTTTCAACTAATTTTTATAGCTCCATCAGCACTGTTTTCCCATGATCCCTCGTAACATTTTCCATTTCTTTTTCTTTCTGTCTTTTTATGTCTGTCTGACTTTCTTTTGCCAGCTTATCACTTGGAAGATTGTGATTTGGAGCTTTAAATGTTACTTTAATTTACATTTTCTTTTAATGATTTGGAACTTTTTAAAAAATTTGATTTTGCTAATATATAGCTTTTTCATATCCTTTAACCATTTATGGTTATTTTTAGTCATCTCTTTGGTGCCAAACATAATCATTATGATTTTTGTAGCATTAAGTTATTTTTGTTCAATTGTTTTGTTTTCCTAAGGCAATGGAGTTAAAGTGACTTGCTCCTGATTACACTGACTTGCTCCTGATTACACATCTAGTAAGAATCAAATGTCTGAGGCCAGATTTGAATTGAGGTCTTCTTAATTCCAGGCTAAGTGCTGCATCCACTGCATCACCTAGTTGCCCCTGGCATTCAGTTTTCATTTTCTTAGTAGTCATTTAATGTATTAGTTGAATTGAAGGACATCTAGGTGGCACAGTGTTTAGAGCACTGACCTTGGAGCCAAGAGGACAAGAATTTGAATTCTGCCTCAGACATTGACTTTTACTAAATGGGCATGTCATTTTAACCTTGCTTACTTATCCCCAGTCATCCTGATTCATCTCTGGCCATTGGCTCTGGATAGCTCTGATGGAGAAAGTGAGGTTATTAGCACAGCACTCCTCACTCAAATTAAAAAATGAAGGACAAATGTTAGTGGTTGAATTGAACAAAGTCACTTCCACACATAATTTTCCTTCTTTACTGCAGAATGCTTATTTATTAATTGTGATCTTAAAATGTTGCTTTCCTTCCTGTCCTTATTACTGTTTATGAACTTATAATATTTATAGTTTTCCTTCATGCTTCTTTGTAACCATTTGAAAATGAGCATATGTTTGGCAGAAATTTTTCAGGTTTTCAGAGTCTGCCTGGCATAGTCCTAATGAAAGAAGGATACTATTAAGATAATAAAGTCTTCCAAATTCTACTATTCGTTGATGACATTGTAATCTCAAGTAAATGAAAAATGTTTGATGCTCAAATTATACCTTGGATGGTTAACTCATTACTGTTTTACATTTCAGGACTTAAACTGCAGATGGTCAGTGACTTGGAGAGAAGCCTGGTTGCATTCAGGACTTTCAGTGATTATAGTACACCAGTCTGTCTTTCATATTAGAATTCTCCCAGGTGATTCATGAAACCTCATTCAAAGAACAAAAATCACAAATAATACAATACAAAGGGCTTTGGAAGTAAGCATGGTGGGCATTTCGCAATTATAAAACTTGACTAGTGTTGATTGCTTTGTAGTAACAGTAACAACAATAACCCCATTTCCCCAAAGGAAGGTAGCTATATAATAATAGCCCAGCCCACAAAACTGATTTTGTTTAATATTTCCTATCTCAAGAAGTCATTGTTCTCACTTTGTCAGATTTAAATTTCAAGAAGTCTCTTATCCAAGGAAGGTTGTGCAACTTTTGTGCTAAAGCTGTTTATTTTCCTTTCCATTTTTCTATGACTCTTGATATATCTCATATCTTCCTGTATAGTTACCATTTCATTTTTAAAATTATTTAAAAGCTTGTTTTATTTCTTATATGAATTCCAATAGACTTCATTTTAAGTCATTGATTTTTCTGTGGTGCTTGTTTTTTCTTCATTTGGGTTTTAATCTTTAGTGTCCTTTGTTGGTACTTTCATTCATTAATGTTTTTTCAGCTTTTCTCAATTGAATATGTTACCACTAAACTCAATCATCTTGGATGAGGTAGTTGTTAGACTCTCTTTGTTCCTGATCTTTTATTTCTGGGTTTCTTTAACTAAGTGCTACAGGTTGTGTCAGTGCTCAGGATGTTAGAAAGTTTCATTGTCCCTGATGGGAGAGTTCTGTTTGACTTTCCCTTTTAGTGTGCTGAGCTGGTCTCTTTGTCCTTTTGAGTGTACCTTGATCTAGGTGCTGGTTAGTTTTCTCACCCTCCCAGGGCTTTCTTTCTTGTGTTTCCTTGGGCTGCTGTTTTTCTTCTGTTTGCTTACATTCCTTTTTTTTTTTTTTTTTGAAGTAAATACTATTCAAGGATGTAAGAACTTAGTTGTGTTTTTTATTTGTTTTTGACTATTATTCATTCTGGTGCTCTTTTTAGATCTTTCTTGGAGAAAAGTGTTGGAGTTGGGAACTGGTGTGACTAACTACTGGCCATCATAGCTGGAAGTAAAGTCTATTTTCAGTGAGTTGATTTTGCTTTCATTTTCAATTCCAGGTCTTTATTATTTGAACTGGAATTTATCTGGTACAATGAGTAAGGAGAAGAATGAGTAAGGAGAGAAAGGATTGCTAAGGCTACCTCCTTTTATTTGTTTATATCTCTTCTTATGTATAGTAGATGATGAGGATTTGTTTTAAATAAATAAATGTATTCAAATTAATTTCTTTTTTTTTTAGGTTTTTTTTTTTGCAAGGCAAATGGGGTTAGTGGCTTGCCCAAGGCCACACAGCTAGGTAATTATTAAGTGTCTGAGGCCGGATTTGAACCCAGGTACTCCTGACTCCAGGGCTGGTGCTTTATCCACTGCGCCACCTAGCTGCCCCTTCAAATTAATTTCTTGAACATTGCTAGTATATTTTAATGTCTATTTAATATAGAGTGTTGGGAGAAGGATGAAACTTTGGTTTTGCATTTGAAGCCCAGACTAATTGAAGATTAATCAGGAATGAAATATTTTTGAAACTAATGGAAATTTGAAAATATTTCTTGTAATTATTATGTTACCATTTCTTTTCAGAACATATTAGCGTAAAGTGAGATGATTTTCTTAGTGCTACTATTTTATTTAAACATTTTGTTATTATTTTTCAGTCATCCAATTCTATATGATCCCATTTAAGATTTTCTTAGCAAACCACTATAGTGATTTTCCCCATTTCCTTTTCCAGCTCATATTATAGATGAGGAAACTGAGACAAACAGGGTTAAGTGACTTGCCGGTCACAAAATAGTTAAGTGTCTGAGGCCAAATTTGAGTTCAACAGTTGAGTCTGTGATTTTATACCTGACACATTCATTGTGCCACCTAGCTGCTTTTTTAGCAACTTTACGTTTTTTCTATAACTTGGCTATAAAAATTTCACTGAGAAATTAAATTGATTTATTGCAGGTGAACTTAAATTCTTGAGAAGTGTAAATCTTTGTAAGAAAAAAGCTTTTTCATTCAAAAACAGTTAAATAGAAAAAATCCTATCAATACTAATAAAAACACTATTCTTTCAAGGATTCTGTTAATGTAAATCTTGGAATGGATACACCTCTTAAATGTCTTCATTCAGAAACAGGTCGTATAATTTAGTTTAAAGGCATGACAATGAATTGGAAGGATGAAGAAGAATTGTAAACTAAAAATTACTTTTGAAAAATCAGACTTCTCGAGAGTTGTTGTTCATAATTTGGGTCACTGAGGAGGATGGTGCCACAGTGGATAGAGCATTGCCCTGGAGTCAGGACTACCTGAGTTCAAATCCGGCCTCAGACACTTAATAATTACCTAGCTGTGTGGCCTTGGGCAAGCCACTTAACCCCATTTTCTTGCAAAAACCTAAAAATAAAACAGAAACATAATTCGGGTCACTGCTGTGATTTAAAATCTTATTTTCTTTAATTGAAGAATTGTTTTGACAGATGGCCTAGTCTTTGGTGAAATTGTTCTATGTTTAAAACTGAGTTAAGTTTTATTGACTGTACATGTTTTGTTATGATTATGTGATGAAAACAGGAATACTAAATTATGATATTGTGTCTTAGGTGGTTTTTTAAAATCAAACATGTACCGTGCCATTTCTCTCTGGTTCCAAGAATAAACTTGTAAATAACTGTTTCTATGAAAAATGTTCATTTTAAGATCACAGTATTCTTCAAAAATTTTGATTTTCGGGGTGGCTAGGTGGCACAGTGGATAGAACACTGTCCCTGGAGTCAAATCTGGCCTCAAAGGCTTAATAATTACCTAGCTGTGTGGCCTTGGACAAGCCACTTAACCCCACCCATTGCCTAGCAAAAACTTAAAACAAAAATTGATTTTCGGTTATGAACCCATACAAACAATTATGTGTTCAAAACATTCAATGTCAAATACAAAATAAATGAGAGTAAACATTTGTGGTTTTTCTTAGGCAATGGCATTTAAAACTTCTAAAGGTACCTGATGGTTGTTCTCCCTTCAACTTGAGAATGTCTCATAAATTTAATTTTTTCCACAAATCAGTGATAACACTGCTTAGAATTAGATGTACAAATTAGTTGCTTAGTCTTTTTCTTAGACAACATTTTCCTCTTATTCCAGGCCAAGTTTTCTTAACCTAGCTAGTGTCTACAGATACCCAAAGTGGCTCTGAGGATAGATTTCGGGGGGGGGGGTTATGAATTTGGATGGGGGAAAAAAAGGTTACATCTTTATTTCAATATAATTGGCTTCCTTTTTAGTATTGTATTTCAAGATAATTTCTTCGTATTTTATGTATCTGCAGACATTCTGAGAAGATGTTTATAGACTTCATAAGCCTGCCAAAGGGGTTACTATGACATAAAAAAGTATTAAGAACGCTTGTTCTAGTTTTTATAGTGGGTATTTTTCATTGTACTTTATTACTGTTTCCTTAAGGAGTAATCAGCTCCTTTGTAACTTTCAAAAAAAGACCTTGCTCCACCCTCTCGATTCACCAGCCATTAATTAAGGGGTCTATTATATATATAGGCACATAAAAGCAAACATGAAAAACAGATCTTACCTTCAAGGATAACTTTTCTTTTAGAAAAATGCCATTATTTTAGTATAGTAGATAGATTTTCTTATGTTCTCCGAGCTTCACTTTCCTTATCTGTAAAATAAATGCTACATATAAAATAAATACTACTAAAAGGTGTCTTTCAGTTCTCACATTTTAAATTCTGATTCCTTGTTTGTATAATTTTGAATAATAAATGTATGACTAATAGGCCTAGTTGTCTTCCAAATTTGATTCTTAAGTAATCAATGGAATGCCTTAGCTTTGTAAGAGACTCATCTGAACATAGGGAAACTTTTATCCTTCCACTGTTTCTCCTTTAGAAGACATCATATGCTTTCTAACTTCTTTCTCAAATGTATTGAAAATGAGTTTATATCTTAACTGATATTGTCCTTAGTGAATAACCCTCTCACTTGAGCACATAGTCCAACTGTTTTACTGAGGCATTGTAAAATTACTTTTTGCCTTGTGATTACCCATGTCTTTCCTTTTATTTCTCATTTTTCTAATCAGCAACTTTTTAAAATAAGGTCAGATTATACTTGTCTTAATTGCATGCCATTTTCATTTTCTCATTTTTATTAATCCCAGAAATATTTCACTGCCCTAAATGAAATACAGGATCATGCTTAAATTATTACTCAAGTATCTATATGTAAAAAATAAATCAGTAGGTGAATGTTGATTCACTTACTACTTGTCCTTCAATGTCAAAGAGGACCATACTGACCAACAACATTATTGATGGTGTGAGTTGCACAATTATGTTTATTGTAGCAAGGAATATGCTGTGCAAGGCATCCTTCTCACTTGCCTTTACAAGAATCATTCTATTTCATGACCTGATTAATAGGAAACAGGACTACTGGAGATAGTCTGACTGCTTTGGGAATCTCTTGGTCTTGAGTTAGTTTTTCTTTCTCCTATATTAGCATCTGGCAGCACCATTATGTGATATCTGATAACAGACTACCTGACGTTTGCCTTAGAAGACTTACATTATGGATATTGTCCCATTAAACTCCTCACCTGACACTTTCCCTGGAGCAGGTTGGGCCTGGCACCAGAAGCAAGAGACCCCTGGCCCCCACACCTCCTGTTGCCCCTTTCCGGGTCAGTGAATGTAGATTACCATGTTATTGAATAGACACTTATCTTGGATGTGTGTGGGGGATGGGAAGGTGATCTTTGCAGTTCAGACATTTTAAATAAGCAGTAAGTTAGAACCAAAATTAAACAGGAAGAGGAAAGGTTTGAATTGCTTTTGGGAGATTGTAAAATTTTTATGTCTTAATAACCCCCAATAGCTCCCTGACATAAAGGCCCATTTTCTCTTGTTGCTGTGTATCTATGAGAAACTGAATACTACTGTAGAATAAAAGTTGAAATCAAGATGAGGGAAAGGGAAAGATCAATTGTGGACATGAGTAGGCATCAGAAACAAGAAATTAAAAAGGACCATAGTGAAGTATATCATCAAAAAAATATGATTAGGAAAAAAAAGGATGGACTTTTCTGTGTGTCCTCAGAGCCAGTGGCAGAGTAGCTTGAGGAAGGCCCTAGCACAAATGAATAAATATCTTCTGGTGAATTTAAGGTAGTCAACAAGGAGAGTTATTTGGATGGGCAATTATAGAATTTTCTTTTGTTTGTGAGGGAGTGGGGTTAAGTGACTTGCCCAAGGTCACATAGCTAGGTAGTTAAGTATCTGAGGCCAGATTTGAACTCAGGTACTCCTGACTCCAGGGCTAATTATCTACTGTGCCACCTGACTGCCCCTAGAATCTTATTGCTGAAAAGAATACCCATGATAAACTCAGAAGTTAACTAGTGGCCTAGAAGAGGTTTTGTTTTATTTTTCCTATGATAACATAGTTTACACTAAGTTTTTTGTTTTGTTTTGATTTAGGTTTTTTTTTTTTTTTTGCAAGGCAAATGGGGCTAAGTGGCTTGCCCAAAGCCACACAGCTAAGGTAATTATTAAGTGAGTCTGAGACCGGATTTGAACCCAGGTACTCCTGACCCCAAGACCAGTGCTTTACCCACTGCGCCACCTAGCCACCCCTACACTAAGTTTTAAAGAGACCAAATGAATATAGTATAATTAGGTTAAAATCATACAACCAGTAGATTAATTTCTGATTCTTACTTTGATTGTTCATTTGCCCTTTCATGATGTTGAATTAGAGAGTAATGTAAGCCAAATATTATAATGAATTTTTGTTTAGCCACCAATTGTGTACTTTATACACTAAATCAGAACCAAGAAGACCTTTATAAAGATGTCATCATGTTATAAACCCAGTATTTTTATTCAACTCATTAACTTTGCTAATCTATATAAATTGTAAGAATTAAGTATGGTAGTCTCTAAAGTAGAACAATCTAACTCTTAGTTCTAATGAATAATTTTATTTTCTATAAATTTTAATGAAACCTAAATTTTCTTGATTGGTCCAAAATTCCCTTTTTACTGCCTTTTCCTTAGTATTTTTAATAGTACCATATTTATCTTAAAAAAGAAATGAGGTTGCACGGCTAGGTGGCGCAGTGGATAAAGCACCGGCCCTGGAGTTAGGAGTACCTGGGTTCAAATCTGGTCTCAGACACTTAATAATTACTTAATAATTAATAATTACCAGATTTATTTTTGCAATTACATAGAGTCATTTTTGTAGCATTGACACTTATTCTTTAAATACTCAATAAAATATACTTCTAAATCTTTTTGTGCCAGGGTAGGGTTTTCCTCATTTGTAGCTTTACTTCTCTTTCAGAGATTCATTAGTTGTTTTATTTTTTATCATTTTGCTTTACATAGTTACTGGGTTTTTTTTTTTTTCTCTGACCTACTAATTCAGGCTATCTTTACTTATTCTCCATTTAGGCATCTGTCTTTTGAACACTTTGAAAATTGCTGTTTCTATTAATTTGTTTACTTAAAATTGTTTTTATTAATTTCTTTTATAAAAGATATATTTAATGTTTTTTCTTCTGATTTCTGTGTTTCTGCAGATGATAATTTTTCTTTAGTATTCTTATTGAAAAAGCTTCTTTAGCAACTGTTAATTTTCAAAATCTAATGAATGTAATTTATATTTTTCCATCTTTAAGAAGAATGTTAAGGTTTCCTACAATCATGTATTACTGTCTACATGTTTTTGAATTTGTTCTGCTTTCCCTTTATGGATTACTATATTAGTGCACATATAATTAGTAATTATTTCCAGTCTATGGTGCCTTTAAGCATCATATAGTACCTTTCTTTTATCACTTGTCATTTATTAAACTTTATTTTTGTCCTGTATGATAAGTATGAATGGAAGCTAAATTTGGGGGAATTATCTAATGCAGGACTTAAAAACTTTATTACTATATTCTTTTATTCTAATATGACTTTTAAAAATGTTTCCTATATTTTGGTTTCTTAAGCTCAATCTTCCTTTCTCTTAAATTTTGAGAACTTTATTTCCTTGTTAAAAATAAATTTTATTGGCACATTTTTAAGTCAATAAAATTTCTCCTAGCTTTTCTCCCCCTCAGAGATTCACACCATATAACAAATTATATTTTAAATGCAAAAGAAAAGAAAATTTAAAAATAGAGCAGTAAATGAGAAATGCCTGAATGTGTTCAGTGTATCACAACTCTGGATTGCCCATGTGTCCAATGGAGTGGTTTGAGGTGTCTTTGCATGTCTCTTCTTTGTTGTTCAGTTCAGGTCATATCTGATGCTTGGCAAAGATACTAGAGAAGTTTGCCATTTCTTTCTTCAACTCCTTTTACAGATGAGGGAAACTGAGGCAAATAGGATTAAGTGACTTGCCCATCCAGGTCTAACTCTATCAACATAATTATCTCAAAAGATGCACCCAAAAAAAGGGTCTTTGACAAGGCTGAGTATTATAAGAGTCATATTGATTATAACTAAGATTTATATAATGCTTACTAATGTGACAGACCCTGTGCTAAGATTCCATTTAAAATAGCAAATGGCCTAAAATATTTAGCATACCATCTAAGAAATCACACAATAGTCTTTAAAAACATCTTAAATGGTTAGATTAATATTTAGTGCTAATGCTGGGTGATGCCTGTATAATAAGAAGATTTACCCAATTTAATTTGCAGTTTCAATTTGTTCACATAAATGGTTATAATTATTAATTTTGCCTTTCCACCTATGCTATTCCCTTTTCCCTCTTTCAGGTTTGTATTTTGTACTTGTATAGTGTACTTGGTCTTTTCTAGGAGTTTAATTATGAAAACTGGGATGGTAAAGTCAAGTGAATTTTTTTTTTCATTTAATGCAGATCTTGCCAAGTTAGTAGTGGTAAATTGGGGATCGCTGAACTAGTTTTGTTTTGCTTAGAATAGTGTTTACTAGGTGGTTGCTATCAATATCTTCTGATAAATCAACTAAGTATTTGTGAATCTATAAGCTTTAGATGAGCCCCCCTTTTGTTAACTGTAGGTATTGTTTATAGTTGGTGAATTTTGTTTCTGTCTATTCACTTCACTTCCTTCTAGAGTTTATTTACTTTCTTCTATTAATTAGTATACAGATGATTCTTACACTTATACCTCCAAACACTTGCTCTTCTTTTTAATGACTACCTTAATTTTACATTATTTGTGCTACTGCTGATTGGTTTCCTCTGATCCAAAATTTGGCTATAGGAATTAGAACTGGCAGGAATTTTATAAATCATCTATTTCAATTGTCTCATTTTACTTAAATTGAAAACATAGAGATGCAAAGTTACTTAATTCAGAATCCCAGATAGTAAGTAATAAAGTAGAATTTCCATCATAGGCCTTGGAACCCCAAACGCCTTTACTTTTTTCTGACTTGAATCCTCATAAAAGCCATTTAAAATTTTTTCTCTTTCATCCTCCACCAAGTTCATTAGGTAGATTCTCATAATAAAATCATCTCTGGGACCTCCTTTTAAAATCTTTTCACACCCATTCACATATAATACAGCTATAAGTGTCTCTACTTCAGTTCTCAGTTCCAACTTTTCATTAGGTGATTAATGAACCATTTGACATCAAGGTTCTGTTTTATTTATCAGCAAGGTTCTGTTTTATTTATCTACATTATGGTAGAAGATGATATCATACTTAAATACTTTGTAAGAATAGATAGTCCTCATTAATCTTGTTTAGTTATGATATGAAAAATATTTATTTAGCTTGTGCTCTGGCACGCTCTCGCTCTTTCCCCAAATAGAGGTTTCTGTATCTAAGGAGCATAGTAGTTCTTGGTTGTTTCCCTGCTGGAAATAATTAATCCTCTATGATCTTTGTAATGATTTTCAGCCTGTAGAATATCTTACTGGAAAAGATTTTAGTTGAAGAGAGTTATGGTAAATAAAATCTTTTCTTATGGATTATTAATTCTTTAAGTAATCAACTCTTAGAATGACCCTGAACTTTGATTGCTTACTGTTCCTTAATTTTTTCTCTTCTGATAATTATACCTGTACCATACTTTCTTCCCTCCAGAATATAAAACCCTAGAGGTACTTGGTAATGATCTATTATGAAATGCAACTGTCCTATATTATTCATTTGGTCCTTTTGAAACTTTGTTAATTCATCCTTTCATTTGTCCTGAATCCCCATAAAGATTATAAATTATTTGAGAACAGTATCTTACACTTGATAGTCTTTTGCACTTGGCTATGATATCACCTAGCTTATTATTTCTTTGGAACATAAGGCCTTTTTTTTTTGCAAGGCAGTGGGGTTAAGTGACTTGGCTAAGATTCACACAGCTAGGTAATTATTAAGTGTCTGAGCTGGATTAGAACTTGGATCCTCCTAAATCCAGGGCTGGTGCTCTATCCATTGCACCATCTAGATGTCCCCGTAAGGCAATTCTTAAAAATAGTTGTATTTTAAAGCATATCTTGACAAATTGCTGATGCTTTTAAATTTTTGTCTTAATGCTTACTTGGAGTATGAATCAATTAAAATAAAACAAGATGTTCCCTAACCTCATTTGTAGAAACTTGGTATCTCCCAAATTCTACTCCTAAAGAGCCATCCCATATAAAAAATAGAGCAGTTTTAAAGATTAAAAGACAATAAAAAGAGAAAAATCAGTATAATTTGCCAAGACATTGAAAAAGTCTAAAAATACATTTAATGTGCAACTTGTGGATGTCCCATCTTCGCAAGGGGAAATGGAAACATCTTATATATCATCTTTTGAGCCCTGTTTGTTCTCAATATCAATTCACTTTCTATTTTTCTTTTCTATTTACATTAGTGTAGTCATTGTTTTTATTATAATCATCAGTTTATATAGAGCTTTCCATATTTTTTGTCTTTACCTCATTCATTTCTTACAGCACAGTAATATTCCATCACATTAATATAACAAAAATTTTTTTAGCTATTCCTCAACTGATGGGCATCTGCTGTTTTCCAGTTCTTTCCTATCATTCTTTTGTTATTCCAGTCATTAAACTTTTGAATAAGTTGATTTTAACCTATTCTATTCACAGGTAAATTACTGAAGTGTAGATTACTGACCTGATAATAAAAACCTGCAATAAAATGGCAATGTCTAGGGTGCCCACCCCACCTCCACCTGGAGAGATGACCTGTGGCCCTGTAGCTGAAAGTTGGTGTTATACACAGGCAAGTATTCTTTATCAAATAACCTTGCTTAAAACTTTGTAATAAGATAATTGGCTTTTGAGAAGACTACTCTGAACGTTTTCTAAATGGTTTTTCAAATTTTGTTAATATTCTGGGGAGAGACAATGTAGAGTGGATTTAGATTAGGTAAACTTATATTGAAGTTCTTTCTCTCTGAAATTCTATTAGACTCATAAGTTGCAGAGAAAATCTCTCTGACATCACAGGTCTGATGTGTTCTTTTCATACCCCTATCCCAAAGCTCTATATAATCTCTATGAAAAAATGCAGAAAAGGCTTACAAATGTAAATTTTTGAATCTTAGGTTAAAGTAGTCAAATTTTCCTACATGTGGACCATTAATAACTTCAGCTTTTGTAGAGAAGAAATGGGTGAAGTTTTAAAAAGCTCTACATTTTCATCAGGCCCAAATGACAAAATGAAATGGTGAGTTTTTTTGGTTTGTTTTTTTGTTATAGACTTTATGTTACTACTTTTCATTTTCTGATAGGCATCAATAGAGAATAGATTACATTTGAAGTAAGTTCTTTGTGCTGTGGAAAAATATGGATGAATTAATAGAGATGTCATTTATATCATATAGTATAAATATTTTCCTTATAGCTCATGTTAAAAAGAAACTTTTAAATTTACATTTCTCCCTATGAACTTGTTTTATTTTAGGTGCCTGAGAGTAAATCCAAAGGGATTAGATGATGAAAGTAAAGACTACTTGTCCTTATATTTGCTTTTAGTCAGCTGCCCCAAAAGTGAAGTTCGAGCAAAATTCAAATTTTCCCTTCTAAATGCTAAAAGGGAAGAAACAAAAGCAATGGGTAAGTGATTTTACAAAGAGAGTAATATAAGGAAATCCCTGTGGTAATTTAAATTAAATCCCACTCTCATTCCTACACTTTTCTCAGTTCCCCTGACTTGCAATTCCTTACCCTTCATCTACCCCCCCCCCCCAAGAAATAAAGAACAGAGAGTTGTTTTTTTATTTATTTAAGGTTAGGTTTTGGTAATAGTAAGAATTTATGGTTAATGACATAGTAAAACTATTTTTCAGGCAGGCTAACATTTACTTAAATATACACACACACACTCTCATTCACTCGCTCACACAAGCTGTCTAGTTCAATCTTTATCCAAGAATCTCTTCCACAGTATTTCCAGTAAGCTTTCATCTTATTTTAGCCAGAAGACCTCCAGTGAAGGAATCTCTTCCACTTTTGCAAACAATCATTTTAAGGTAGCCTTTCCTTACAGGGAACCTAAATTTGCACATATTGGCCCTCTTTTGAACCCAGGTACACCTAACTCCAGGACCAGTGCTTTATCCACTGTGCCACCTAGACGCCCCCCACTGTGCCCACTGCACCACCTACCTGTCCCAATAATCCATTTTTTAATCACTTGAAGAAATACATTAACTACCTTCAGCTAACACTGTTTGCTATCATGAAATTGATTTTTTAAAAATGTCAAATGAAGAATTTTGATCTTTTATTTTATTAGATTCAACTTAGTGTCATTTGTTTTTGTAAATTATCAATTGTATTAGCTATACCTTATAACTTTGGGAACTATTAAGTTTACTAAATATATTATCTATACACTTTATACTATACACAACATATAAAAAATATTAGCAACACAAGACAAAAGACAGCTCCTTAGAAAACACAACTAAAGACTATCTCCTAAATTGGCATTCTTATAATGATGTCCTCATTGGATGAAGTGATTTATTTAGTCCTGAATCCACTGTAATGTTGTTCTCTTTATCCTGTTCACAAGAACTTGTACTTTCTTGAATTCTTTGCTGATACATAGGTAAATTATCTCTATAATATTTCTCCTATTGTGCCAGTCATGTAACCTTTCAAAAAAAGATGGATATATTGACTTCTTGATGAGGCAATACTAGTTCCTCATCATTTCTCCTTTATCAATGGAAGCAGCTAAATGACACAGTAGTAGGTAAAGTTATGCACTAGTCCTGGACTCAGAAAGACCCGAGTTAAAAGCTGGCTTCAGATATTGTGTAATTCCATGCAAGTCACTTAACCCACTTAACCTTTGAATATCTTTTGATATTTTTCTCTGTTCCTCCAGTCATTCCTTTTCTCTTATCACTATAATCTTTTCAGGATTACTGTAAAACACTTGAAGTAATATAGTCCATAATTTCATGATGATAGGTGAGATGTTCATTACATATGAACTCAGTAAAAGCTATTTAATTCTTCACATACATGGCAGACTGTTAACTGTATATAGTTATTTTTATAGCTTATAATACATTCAATTTTTTCAAATATTAAATCACAGCCAAGTAATTTTCATCAGAGTACCTTCTGAACCTAAACTTTATATTTTTTCTTAAATATTTCTTTAAATAAAAAAGACATTTTCATATACATAGTAGAATATAAAGAATATTGCCATGTGCCTGGTTTTCACCTTATATTTCATATATTAAATTAAATCAACCAAGAATGAATTGAGTTTTTATGTCAGTAGGGAAATAGAAATAGAAAAGTGAGGCAGTTCCAAATGTCAAAAAAATTACATATTATTAAGATGATATTTAACCATGGAATTCATTATATTTTGTCCATTTTATTATCTGGTTGCACTCCATGTTGAATACTTTGCTGTAGAGTGTTTTTTTCTCTTTCAAAATTCATATCCAGGGGCAGCTAGGTGGAGCAGTGGATAGAGTACTAGCCCTGGAGTCAGGAGTACCTGAGTTCAAATCCAGCCTCAGACACTTAATAATAATTACCTAGCTGTGTGGCCTTGGGCAAGCCACTTAACCCCATTGCCTTGCAAAAACCTAAAAAAAATATCCTACCCAGTGAATTTTTTTAATTGTATCTTTTCTTACATTTTCTCTGACAATTAAGATCACTATGATCACTAAGATCCTATGTAACTCTCATCTATGTCTTCCTGAACTTTTACTACAAATGATTCATCCAACCAACATATTGGATGCCTTTCTCTTTTTCTTCTGACAGAAGAAAGTTAATAGTGCTGTACTTGGTGCAATTGGCTATCATCTTTTGCTTTAGTGCTATTGGCTGTTATCATTTGCTTTAGTCTTTTGACCATACTGTCTTCCATTTGTCATATGATTACAATTCCTTCAAATTATGTTATTCATGTTTTTCACTTACTCCTTGTATAGTGCTGTCTTATCATTTTGACCATATGCCTTTCCATTACCTTCTGTGAATGCTCTTCTTAGTTCATCCCTACTCTTTTTAGACACACTGCTATGTCATACTTTATAGGAAGGCTGGCAAACTGTTTATATTGAGAAGATGGGGTTCTGCTTTTATAGGAAACTTGCTGTCAGCAAACAGCCTTGCAATTCCCCTAAACCAATCCAATATGGTCTCATCCAACTAAGGTTGTATAGTGGATGGAACGTTGCACAGTTGCTGGGGCCTGTGCTACACTGTAGCTGAAAGGCTTTTGTTGCCTTTCCACTCTCCTGCCTAGCTGGACTTTACTTCCTCTTTTCCCCTAAAGAGACAAACCTTTACATCTTCCATGATATCTACAGTTGAAAACTAGTTTTGATTTTTTTTTTTTTTTTTTTTTGGTATGGGGATCTGTAACTTTAATGTTCGTGTTGAGGCTTCATTTAACTTTATTTAGGGAAAAGCTCCAGGAGCATGCTAGCTTCATATTGCCATCTTGACTCCTCCCTGGAAGCCCTCTTCCTATGTCTTCTTGATCCAATATGGTTTATTTTCCTGACATTGCCATTTGGATATTGTTCCATATTTTATTTAAACTGCTTTGATCCTTCATTACTTCTCTCAGCTTTATGAGATAATATTCATCATAAATGTCCCTCTTTCTTTTTTTTTCCAGATTTTATGCATAAGTTTATATTTGAATCTGGTATTGCCTTTTGTAGCCATCTTTCTCTGGTTGATAAGAAAGTTAGGCTGACTCAGGTCCTTTCTCAAGCAGTTAATCTTTTAGCATTATTTTATATTGGTTAAATGTTTGGATTAAATAGTTGTGATCATGTCAGTAAAATTTCTGTTGGCCCCCTTCTCACATTTCAGTGGCTTTCTTAAATAATTTTTGATTAAATTATCTTATTTGCACACTGTCTTTTTCTTCAATAAATTATGATCTTAATTTTGTTGAGTTGATGTTCACTGTGCATAGTCTGTCAACTTTAAGATAACTCCCAAGTATTCTTATCTGTTAAAATGTACTCATTTTCACTTGTGATGTTTAGTTTTATGTTTAGTCATATTCTGTGACTCCAATTTGTTTTGAGAACATGTTCAACATATGAAGCTATTTAAGTTTTTTGAATAATCTACAAATCTTTGCCTTCTCTCATTTCTTTCTCCTGAACCATATTTTACCATATATTATTCCTCATTCTAAATTTTTACTCTCCTTTTCATTCAAGTCATCAAGTCATAGAAAGTATTTTGATTTGACTTTAGGAGCTGTTCTAAAATTCTTCTGAGTAGGATCATCTTGGCATAAATCTAATGATCAGCAAGTTGTCATTTTAATGGTAATCTGGTTTATCATTCAGTTTGAAATAAGCAGTGACTAAATGTCTCAAGAAAAATAGTATGTCTTGTCATTTTTGTGTGTGTAATAAAACCTACTCTGTCAACTCCTTTGTTTATCCCTTTAAAGAGTATTGATTAACCAGTTTTCCATTTACCTACAACTCCTTATAAAATTAGAATGTTAACGTTATTTGTTCTTCTCTTTTCATCATTAGATAAGGATCTCAGCTTTAGAATACCAACCATCAATTTAAAGACTGTTGATGGTCTAAAAACTTAGCACACTGCCCCTCTTTCTTGCTGCCATTATGTAGAAAGCAGCCACATGAGACTAAGGGATATTTTTTTTTATGATTAGTTTCACAAAATGTCATGGTTAAAAACAATTCATCTGCAGGTAATGGCAAGTCTTACTGTAATATACTTCTTCATAATTAGTTACACTGATCTTTAGAAAACAGACTTACTCTATTCCCAGAGCCATCCCTAATACATATGTCATTAATTTTGTATGGCATTAAAGTAGCATGTTAAATAAATTTTTTAAATTAAATTTTTGGACTACAGGTAATTGAAAAATAAGTGAGGAGTATGCATCAAATTTTTTAGGATGGCCAAGGTTTGATGGGAGCTCAAGTGAAACTGATGAATTTGTGAGGTAATAGTATAATAGAAATTGTGGAAGAGACATTATCAGAGTAGCAGTTTATGTGGGTTTTTTTTTTTTAGGTTTTTGCAAGGCAGTAGGGGTTAATTGCTTTGCTCAAGGCCACACAGGTAGGTAATTATTAAGTGTCTGAGGCTGGATTTGAACTCAGGTACTCCTGACTCCAGGGCTGGTGCTCTATCCACTGGGCAACCTAGCCGCCCCATAGCAGTTTATGTGGAAATAATATGTCCCTGGATTTAGATGCTGATAAGCATGTATAATATACTGTCATATTCTTATTGTATATTTTTATCCTTGTAAAGTGTTCAATTTGTTTCTTCTTCAGGGCCACAGACAGTTTTGTTTCATTCCTTTTTTGCTTAATGACAGATCCAGAAATTTGTTGCTAAGTCAATGATGGAAGCCAAAAAGAATCATCTATACATATATGCATAAACACATGTGGCAAATAAAAATGACAGTTCAAACCCCATTTAATCACATTTGTTTTTTCCTTAAAAATAGACTTTAATAATTTTGAAATTTACAGTATGATTGCCCAATTGTTATTTTTATACATTTCATGTAGCCATGTTAGCATTAAGAATAAGTCTTGAATTAGTGAATTATGAAATTTCTTTTGATTCTCTTCTCCACCAGAAAGCCAAAGAGCATATCGATTTGTACAAGGGAAGGACTGGGGATTTAAAAAATTCATTAGAAGAGATTTTTTGCTTGATGAAGCTAATGGTCTTTTACCAGATGACAAGCTTACATTGTTTTGTGAGGTAGGTATAGTTTGTTTTCAACTGAATTTTGTAATTAATAAAAATAAAGCAAAATTCCAAACTGATATTGAAATAAGTATGGTTTTGTAAAAATGTACAATCTAATGGGTTCAATTGATTTATTTGTAAATCAATGCCCTGAGGAATATTGAAAGAAGTATGTTTATCTGTCTTTGAATGTATTCTTGGGAAAACTTTTTTTACGTGATTAGTATCTTCTATTATATTTCCTATGAATTTTTAAAATTACTCATATTCATATGTCAGGTTTTATAATCCTAATTCCGTGAAGTAGGTACTTCAAGTATTATTTTCCACACTTTAAGTAATTTGAAACTAAGGGATCATGTGACCATTCTTCACTTAGACTATATAATATAGATTGCACATAGCACTTTTTATTTCTTTATATCAAAAAAAATCAGTATAACAAACTTGGAAAAGTATCAGTTTGGGAATATTTAAACAACTGGTCATCAAAATAATAGGATCCTTGAGAAATAATTTTCGAGCTAAAGTAACCACCTCTGTAACCAGTATAAGATGAAGTAACACTAAGATCTCTGATTGTTTCAGCTGACAAAAAATAAAAAAAATATTCTTTAAGTTTTTGCAATGCAAATGGGGTTAAATGTCTTGCCCAAGGCCACACAGCTAGGTAATTATTAAGTGTCTGAGACTGGATTTGAACCCAGGTACTCCTGACTCCAGGGCCAGTGCTTTATCCACTGCGCCAGCTAGCCGCTCCTCTTATTTATTTTTGAATAAAATTTATGACCCAACTAATTCTATTTTCTTTACCTTATGAGTAAAAATATGTGCCGTCATTTGCGACATTGTTAAATTCCAGTCATTCTAGTTCATAAAATCATAAAAAACTAGAAAAACAAATACTACTTCCACTATTTAAACTTATATTTTAGATTTGTTTCAGTTTGGAACTTTGAATTGCTATTATGGGATTATTGTTGTTTGATAATCAGTCATTTTTTTGTATTTCTGAAACAGTTGATTTTCCCCTGTACTACAAGGTTCTTGTTACTACTTATAGGAAAATTGAATGAAATAACCTAAATTTTCTCATTGTAATTTTTTTTTTTTTTAGTTTTTTGCAAGGCAATGGGGTTAAGTGGCTTGTCTAAGGCCACACAGCTAGGTAATTATTAAGTGTCTGAGGCAGGATTTGAACTTAGGTACTCTTGACTCCAGGGCCAGTGCTCTATCCACTGTGCCACCTAGCTGTCCCCTCATTGTACTATTTTTAATTAAAAAACTGTTTTAAAATTTTGATCAAATTTTGGTGTAATCTAGTGTGCTTAAAATGAAATCTTTATATTGGCAAGTTTTAATAATTTCAGCAGATCAGTTATTTCCTTAGAAGGATCATAGATTGCCAACAATTTAGTTTACATCTCTGTATTTTGTACATATGTAAAATTTTCTTGGCAAGATTACACCATAATGAAATGTCATTATGTTGTGTCAGAGGAATAATTGAAATGTGTCTCCTGAGACCACATAGTACAAATATAGTGCATCTTATTTTCACTTGGGCATGTTAAATTAGCATATGATGAATTTGTTATGAATACAATTATTTGGTTGATAAAGCAAATGTAACAAGTGTCTTGTGGTTCTTCAGTGTTTCATCGTAAGATCATTCTTAAGTTTTATTTAATTTCACATATTTGAGCATTTACTGCCTATGTACTGTTATTCAAATTAAATACAGGTCCCCCCCTTTTTTTGAAATATTTGAATATTCCTAATATAGTAGTAGTCTTCTCATTCTTGATAATTTAAAAAATCATTTAAATTAATATATTATGAAATATTTTAATAACTTAATTCCTACAAAATTTATTTGCTAATTTTTAGAATCAGAATTCATTTATGAATATTTTAGAACATTGATAATTCAGAAATTCAGAATTAAGGCTGTAATTACAATTCAGATTTTTTTCCTTCATCTTTAGAAAAAAAGACATCACATTTTCCTTTTTATAATACGTTAGTCTTCTAAAAAGACCCACTTTAATGTTAATTTATATTGATTTGTATGTTGATAGTTTTCACATTCAGCTTTTTTTGAATCTGGAAATACCTAACATTCTTTTTTTTAACTGTTTTGTATTGATAGACTAGTATATCCCTGAAGTGCATCATATTTAGTCATGGACAAGATAAAGAAAAGTATATATAATCAATTTTTTGTACCCTCCTACCAAAACATATCCTCATCTTTTATCTAGCCCAGTCTCACTGATGCGACTTCCTTCCACAGCATCATCAGCACTGCTTGCAGAAGAGGAGGAAGCGTTGCACAGAGCCAACATAGAGAACTGCCTCCTCCCCCTCCCCTGCAAGTGGTGCTGTAGGCAGGTAAGGCAGTTTGGTGCTATTCTGTTTTTACAAAACATAACCTGGCCTGCATATTATATATTTCATTGTAGTGACCAGGAGGAAAAACAGGTTTTTAGGAGAAAAATGATTTTTTTTAAAGAATTAAATGAAAATATAAAATTATTTTGAAAAAAGAAATTGAGCAAGCAATAGGAGAAATAAAACACTGGCTTAACTAATCTTTTTTTTTTCCCCTTTTGGTCATCCAACAGATTGCAAATTTCCTTTCAGATACTATAAAACCAGATTGACTTCAGCCTGGTGTATGGCACAGATTCACAAGAGTAGGATAGAAAAAAAGAATGGAATCTTGAGGAAATTGATCCTTGAGCAATTTTTAATAGTACCATGTATCCCTGATCATTATCTTAGTATTCTTCCTAAATATGGGTCAGTTTTGAGGATTTACTTCCCATTAATAGATCTCAGAGTCCTAAAGTAGTAATCAGTGATCGGTCCCAACAGCTTTTTTTTTTTTTTTTTAAAGAAATCACAAGATTGGGGCAGCTAGGTGGTGCAGCAGAGCACCAGCCCTGGGATCAGGAGTTAACCCTGAGGTCAAATCTGGTCTTAGACGCTTAATCCTAGCTGTGTGATCTTGGACAAGTCACTGAACCCCATTGCCTTGCAACCCCCCCCCCCCAAAAAAAGTACAAGAAACCATAAGATTGACCTAGATTCATTAGACAGATGATTGATATAAGGCCAACTTACCATCTAGAGAAGAGTAGACTTACTTTGTGGGTCTGGTCCAAAATTGGACCATCTATCATAACTGAGTGAAAAAGTGGTGAATTTTTATGATACATTTGACCTTTTAATTTATTCTTTTGAGTGACATTTTTACCTCAAAATTTACCTTATCAGCCTTTTTTCTGAATTTCTGATGCCATGTTTCAATAAGAAACATTTCTCATATTTTTGTACTCATTTCATTATTTTAAATAGAAAGTTAAGTGATTTAATTTTGTCTTTTTTTCATGACTATAATTACTAGTTAGCTACCCATAAGCTTTAGCTAAATTATAAATCATCACCACACTTAAAAAATATTCCCCTAAATTATTTTTCAATGTGGAATATTGATTAAAATTATTGGTATCCATACTTGTGCAATAAACTTCTTCATGACTTAGAATTATGACAACTCTTTATGCTAAATTTATAATCATATTTAAATGTTTAGATAGAAGTTAAGTAATCTAAGAAATCTTTAATCCTAGGCTAATTTTATGTAGTTGTCATCAAGATCATAATTGTTTTAGTTTCTTAAAATTTTTGTTTTTGCTGTTTGCAGAGAATTATATAGTTACAATCTGTATCCTTTAAAGAAATTATATTCTCTTAGAATGTAATTCTTTCATTCATACTGATGTGGACTTTTTAAAGCCCATATGATAAGATAAAGAAAAAAATATCAATTGAATTTTAAAAATAAATGGCAAATAAATGTAAATGAGAAGTGATTAATGGGAATTATATAGTCAAATGGAATTAGAAACTGTTGTAATCATTCTTCATCTTGAAATGAGTCAGTGATAGGAAAGCTATACAAAACTTCTGGAAAAAATTAATGGTAGAGAAATTTGTAGGTTAATAGGACATAATTGCTCTGGTGTTTAGAATCAGAAAATCTAACATACTGATTTCAGTTAAGGAATCATTTCTGTAGGATTATGTTATTTTATTTTAATTTTTAATTTGATAAAGTGCTTTTTTAACAATAAGTAAAACATATTAAAAATACTGTCGTATTGAAAATATTTCTTAGATTCTAGATATTCTAGATGCAGTCTGGTAGAAAGAACAGTGAAAATTCAAACTAACTAGCATTGTGACTGGGCAAATATCAATAATTACTTTTGAATAGCACCCAATTTGATAAAGTGTTTTTTCACCAATAATTCTATGGAAGTGTAGGTGGGGTGAATATTAATATCCTCATTTTTCAGCTAAGGAGACTTAAATATTAGGAAGTGAGTAATATTTTAAGGTCATCAGTTAAACATATCTAGGATTTGAACCACATCCTACCAAGTGCTTAACAAGTGCTCTTTAATCAGCTGTCTTAGAAATCATGTACATTCTTTAATCTTTAGTTATGAGATCAGGATTGCATCAGATAATTTTTAAAGTCCTTTACATCTTCAAAGTGTTTTGATAGTAAAAAGTTAAAGTTCTATATTCATATATTTTTCATGAATATTAAGAGACTTATCTCTAGAGAGAGCTTGGTCAGATAGAATTCACCTTTCTTCTTGTGATGTTGAGGAAACTGATACCTGGGAAGGGAAAGTGACTTGCCTAAAGCCACTGAGCTGGTTATTGACTGGAATATGTCTGGAACCCAGGACAAAAATCCAGTGCTTTATGATTCCTAGTCCAATGGAAAGTAATTTTAAAAAAATAGATTTTCTAATTTTCTTTGAGAAAATATAATTGTATTTTTTCCATTTTAAAATTTTGCTTTTTTTTTCAGTAGTATACAATTTAAAAACATTTTCCGGTATTGACATGGCCCAAGGATTTATTATTTAGTGGACTATTTATGAAAGGTCTCTCCATGCTTAGGTTAGTTCTTAGACTGTATTCTGTTGCTGGAACTACATTAAAATTTTTCCAGTTTAGTATAACATACATTAATTTGTATTTTTCTGGGACCTTCTAATACTCTGGATGATACACACACACACACACACACACACACACACACACACAAAATATGTAAGGGATTACAATAGGATTTTTAGGTATTGAAATTTCAAGTAAAGTGTAGAATTTTGTATTAGATTAGAATATGTCCACAAAATCTGAATATCTAAATTGAAACTTAGTAGTGCTGAGAGAGTTGTCAAATTAGCCAATTTCCAAAGTAACTTCTATATAAATGAGATAATGTGTATGCACAAATCCTCTGTAAACCTTAAAATACTATATAAATATTAGCTTTGTTATGTATTTTTGTTAGCCTGACATATCTATTCCTTTGAAGTTTCTTTATATCTATGAATATGTTAACATTTTGACAGAAGTAACATTTGTAATTGACTTTCGATTTTAAGAATTCTTAGCAAAAAAAGTAAACACAAATGCACAAATATATGCATGTATGTGTATGTGTGTGTAGTTAGTGCATAAAACCTACATAATACATTAGGCAGAAGTGATTACCTCATGCTTGAACTCTGTCATTGTAGAGATGTAATTATTCATGTGCTTTTTTTTAGGTTTTTTTTTTTTTTGCAAGGCAAATGGGGTTAAGTGGCTTGCCCAAGGCCACACAGCTAGGTAATTATTAAGTGTCTGAGACCGGATTTGAATCGTGTGCTTTTTATTAAATAATATTGCGATAACTTTTGGCATATACTATAGAGTCACTTTGTTAAACATGTTTATAAACAAATTTAATCTGTGAATTACTGGTTAACTATGACATTGGATAATTTTGCTTTGGGGATATAATTTATATATCATAATGAGAGACCTTATGAAAAAGAAGCTTTAAAATCTTTGTTTATTATTGTGAAGTTATAAGTATGCAAACTAAAATTCTCAACATAATTTAGGCTATCCATGAATATGGCCTCCTATTTATGATAATCTGAAATCTTAAAAGTTAAAGAAATTAAATGCATATATAAGTTTTAATACATTTGTCATATGGAGGTCTGGCACTTTATATACTATAGTATCTTTATTAAGTGTTCACGCTATGCCAGGTTCTATGTTACTTGCAGTACAACTTAAAACTTCATGTACTGGAGCGGCTAGGTGGTGTAGTGGATAAAGCACTGGCCCTGGAGTCAGGAGTACCTGGGTTCAAATCCAGTCTCAGACACTTAATAATTACCTAGCTGTGTGGCCTTGGGCAAGCCACTTAACCCCATTTGCCTTGTAAAAAACCTAAAAAAAAAACCTTAATGTACTTAGAAGGTAAATCTAGAAGGGTGTATTGATATAGAAAGGTAAAAGTAATTTCATTATCTGTTTTAAGGATATGAAATATGTTAAGTAATGATTATTGATAGATACTCAGTTGTGATGATGGTTGTCTTGCTGTTACTGTTTTTTTTTTTGTTTTTTTGCAGGTAAGCGTGGTCCAAGATTCAGTAAATATATCAGGACAGACTAATACAAACACTTTGAAAGTACCTGAATGTCGACTGGCTGAAGATTTAGGGAATCTCTGGGAAACCACAAGATTTACTGATTGCAGTTTTTTTGTAAGAGGACAAGAATTCAAAGCTCATAAATCTGTTCTTGCAGGTATTTTCTGCTTTTGTATCAAAATATTTTATTTTTCTTTCCTTAGCATGAATGCTAATGACTAATTTCTTGTTACAGCTCGCTCCCTCGTTTTTAATGCAATGTTTGAACATGAAATGGAAGAAAGCAAAAAGGTAAACCAAGGGGTTAAAGCATTTATAATTTATTTGAACATTTTTAAAAATTATTTGCATGCCTGGATGAAGAGAACCCTTTAAATTCTCTTCTAAATAAAACTAGAATGATCTCAGACATTCTTATCAAAAAAATTCCTAACAATGAGATGTTACCCCAAAAAGATATTAGTATAAAGACAGTTGGGAGACTATTCCCTCAATAAATTTTGATGATAACACATGTAAAGCACTTTGCAAATCTTAAAACACCATATAAAAATGATAATAAAGATGGTGGTGATGATAATGATAGTCATTCTTGTGTTTTCTATAAGGTTTGAGCATTAAGGTAACTGATCTGCCCCAGGTGGTACTTTTCTCACCATGGCTGTTTTTTCATTTAGCTTGAATTTCAAACAGATCCAGAATATCTTCTTTGCTCTTTATGTATCTTTCAGTATTCAAGAAGCATTTATTAAGTCCCCCTGTTGTGTTCACTTTAATAGGCTAGTCACTGATTGAAAATTTATCTTAGGTTTTAAAAGATGGATTAAGAATTGAGCAAATGGAGGAGGAGGAAGATTCTTGGCAGTGAGAGATTCCCAAAATGAAAAACATAGAGGCTAATGAGAATAACTTGTAGCATGGATACCGTAGAGGAAAATAAAGAGATAAGATTAAAAAGGGAGATTAAAATTGCATTGGGAAATGTTGAAAAAAGTACAGTACAATAATGTTGAAAAAATAAAATACAATATAGATGTTATTTTGTGATTTTCAAAGTCATTCATCCTATAGGCATCAATTTTCATTTGAGTTTGATAGCTCTACTCTACCTTCACTTATGTGAAACTGAATAAAGCAACTTCTTTATAATAACTTGACAAGTGATTACACTTTTCTTGAATATCAGTGAAAGAAAACCCCCTACCTCCAAAACTGACTTGAAGTTTAACATTAAAAAACAAAACTGAAATCTTTGCAACTCTTCCCATCACTTTTTGGCAAATGGAAGAAGAAATTGAATTTGTCAGATTTTATATTTTGAACTCGAATATCATTGCTGTCATGAAATTAGAAGACACTTGCTGTGGAAAATTTGGGCAGCACACTGTGGTTTTTGTTTGCCCTTTGTTCTTGAAGAGAACCATGACATCAGGAATATGATGCCATGACTTGCAAATGAATTGGATTTAAGTGAGGGAGTGCTGTGCAAAGTCACCAGCCTCATTTTCTTCTCCTGAGACATCTGAGTCTGTTGGCAAGATAGAGATCAGAACCATTGGAAATGATCCTGGGGGGGCGCCTAGGTAGCACAGTGGATAGAGCACAGGCCCTGAAGTCAGGAGTACCTGAGTTCAAATCTGGCCTCAGACACTTAATATTTACCTAGCTGTGTGTCCTTGGGCAAGCCACTTAAACCTCTTTGCCTTGCAAAAACCTTAAAAAAAGAAAAAAAAAGGAAATAATCCTGAATGCAGTGGGAGATCTTGCCTTTTTAAGCTAAGGTCTTTGACAGGTCTCAGTTTGAGTGAAGGCAGGATAGAAGGAATGAAGAAATTACGTATGGTCAATTGACCACTGTAATGGCTCATACAACTCATTGTTGTTTGTCTTCTGTTCTTGAAGACCTTGACAATAGGAGGGTTATGCCATAACTTAAAAGTGAATTGCATTTATATACACTAAAATACAGAGATTACTGTGCCAACAAAGGTCTGTACAAGTCAAAGCTTTCATTTTTCTGGTGGCAGTATATGCCTGTTAGAGTTGGATTGCCATGAAAGCTAATCATCACAGAATCAACACTTTTGAACTGTGCTGCTGGAAAGAAGACTTTTGACAGACCCTTGGACAGCATGAAGATCAAATCAAATATTTAAATTAATTTTGGAAGATCATATATTGAAACTGAAACTTAAATATTTTGGCCACATGAGAAGATTGAACTCACTGAAAAAAGCTTTATGATAGGAAAGATGAATGGAAAGAGGGACAGCAGAGGCTAAGATAGTGTAATGAAAACAGAGAACCTGAACTTGGACAGACTTTGTGATATAATGGAGGACACTAGGATCTGGTGTGCTATGGTTCATGGAGTCACAAAAAATGGGACATGACCAAACAGTTGGAAAGTAGTGACAATCTCCAAGCAAAATTCAGTTTACTTTTGGACTATTATTTTACGGAAATTTTTTGCATCTATTTGCTTCTGCAGGATCTATTCCCAATTCTTCTGGAGAAAAAGCAGGATCTAAGTGATCTGTTTCTACATGAACTTATTTGAGGTACTTGAGGGATACGTAACATATCATTCCTATGTCTGTACTTTTCCAAGTTAAATGTCTCCATTAGCTCAATTCTGTCTTCATATAACATGTTTTCATCACCTTCTGGACATATTTTTTTTTCCTTAAAGTAGAACCCAGAAATGAATAAAATAATTCCAAGGCAATCTAACTATAACAGAGTATGCCAGGATTGTCATCTTTTTTTTTCGTTTTCAGTTCAATTTAGCAAATTCAGTAAATTTCTTGTCTATTCTAGAGCTTGTGCTGGGAGGTGGGGATTCAAAGACAAAAATGACAATAGTAAAGCACACTTTTTTCCCCCTAAGGTGGCAAAACATGCCTACAGGTACATAAATAAAAAATGATTTTCAGTACCAGGTAGGAAGGAGATAATGCAGTGAATCAAGCTGGATTTTGTAAGAATTGAAACATTTCTAGGCCCTCGGTTTTATCAAAAATATTAACACTAGGCGGAGCCAAGAAGGAATCGAGTCTTAGGAGCTCTCTGATAAAACTCATAGGCTAAGGACTCTTAACTAAACTTTCAAGAGACAGAGCCCACGGAGGGACCCAGTGAGGCAGTTCTCCTACTCAAGGTAACCTGGAAAAGAGCAGAAAGGCTCTGCTTCCCCGGGTCGGAGGGGCGGCCAGCCAGAGCCAAAGAACTTCAGCCTCCCGGAGGCAGCACCAGGGTGCTGGGAGTCACAGCTCACAGCAGTGGGGGAGTCTCCTGAGCTGCACCCCGAGGAGCACCGGGTACAAAGTGGGGGAAAAGCAGGGGACCTCTGCCAGAGCTAGCACTTGGAGCCCAGCCCTCAGGGCACACAGCAAGCAGCTTGGTCTTTCTGCAGCCCAAATCCAGGAAACAGAAGCAGGCTGAGCCAGTAAGCAGGAGCCTTCAGGGCATGAGCCCATTGAACCTAGGGAGGGGAGTGAAGAGAGACTGCAGAGCTCTGTCCTCTGCCCCTGGAACAGGACTCTGGGGCTCTGACCACATTCAGATCCTGATCGCAGTCTAGGCCCCTCCATAGAACAACAGGGCCCCCCCACCTTGGCCCCGTGGCAGAGAGGGATGCTTATGTTCATTCACACCAGGAGAGAGGACAGAATCTCACACACTGAGACCCTTGTGGGAGTGTCCCTAAAGCTCAGGAAGCACCCCAAAACCAGGCCCAGGCTGGGAAAATGAGCAAGCAGAGAAACAAAAGGAAGACTATTGAGAAATATTTTGCAAATGAGCCCAAGAAGGATCAAAATACTCAGTCTGAAGATGAGGAAGCACAATCTTCTGCATCTAAAGACTCCAAGAAAAACAGAAATTGGGCTCAGGCTATGACAGAGCTCAAAAAAGACTTTGAAAATCAAATGAGGGAGTTGGAAGAAAAACTGGGAAAAGAAATGAGACAAATGCAGGAAAAACATGAAAATGAAGTCAGCAGCTTAGTCAAGGAAATCCAAAAAATGCTGAAGAAAATAGCATACTAAAAACCAATTTAGGTCAAATGGATAAAACAGTTGCTATTCAGGAGAAGAATGTTTTAAAAAGCAAAATTGGCCAGATGGAAAAAGAGTTAAGAAAACTCTGAGGAGAACAAATCCTTCAGACAAAGAATAGAATTCAGGGAGATTGATGAATTTACCAGAAATCAGGAATCAATACTTCAAAACAAAAAAAAAAATGAAAAATTAGAAGAAAATGTGAAATATCTCATTGAAAACACAACTGATATGGAAAACAGACTTAGGAAAGATAATTTAAAAATTATTGGAATACCTGAAAGTCATGATCAGGAAAAGAGCCTTGACATCATTTTCAAAGAATTGCTACAGGAAAATTGCCCTGATATTCTAGAAGCAGAGGGCAAAATAGAAATGGAGAGAATCCACCAATCCCCCCAAGAAAGAGATCCCAAAAACCAACCCCTAGGAATATTATAGCCAAGTTCCAGAACCCCCAAGTCAAAGAGAAAATATTACAAGCAGCCAGAAGGACACAGTTCAGATATCGTGGAGTCGCAGTCAGGATCACACAGGACTTAGCAGCAGCTACATTGGAAGCTCGTAGGGCTTGGAATACAATATACCAGAAAGCAAAAGAGCTTAGAATGCAGCCCAGAATGAACTACCCAGCAAGGCTGAATGTCCTCTTACAGGGAAAAAGATGGACTTTCAATGAACCAGGGGAATTTCAAATGTTCCTTTTGGAATGGCCAGAGCTGAACAGAAGGTTTGATCTTCAGATACAGGACTCAGGTGAAGCATGGAGATTGGAGGAGGGGGGCGAAATATGAGGGACTTAATGATGAACTGCATGTATTCCTGCATAGGAAAATGACACTGATAATACTCATATGAACCTTCTCAGTTAATAGAGCAGGTAGAGGGAGCTTTTATAGTTTGAAGCACAGGAGAAAGCTGAATTTGAAGATAAAATATGGTGTAAAAATGGAGTCAATAGAAAAAAGGGAAATGTAATGGGAGAAAGAAAAAGGAGAGGGAATAGGCCAAGATATTTCATATAATAAGATTTTTCTTTATTATAATGAGCTATTGCAATGATATGGAAGGGGGGAGGCAAGGGGGAATGAGGGAACCTTTGCTCTCAACAGAGATGGCTAGGAGAGGAAACAGCAAATATACTCAGTGGGGTATAGACATCTGGAGTAAGAAGAAGGGAGCGGGGGAAGGGGTGGGGATGTGAATAAAGGAGGAGAGGATGGACCATGGGGGGAGAGTGGTCAGATATAACACATTTTCTTTTTTACTTCTTGCAAGGGGCTGGGATCGGAAGGCCTGCCCAGGACCATAGGGCCAGGTGGATTCTGGGCCTAAGGGGTGGTATGGGGGCTCAGGGCTTCTTGACCCCAGGACAAGGGATCTGTCTGCTGCGCCACTCAGCGACCCGACAGCAGAGTCATAGTGAAAGGAGAGAGAAAATATAGTATATGGTAGTGGAGAAATACAAAAGGAGGGAGTTGAGATCAGCAGTGGCAATGTTGGAAAAATATGGAACTAACTTTTGTGATGGACTTATCATAAAGAATGAGATCCACTCATGACAAAGGTATTGGTGTTGGAACAAAGACTCAAGCACATTTTTTGTTATTATTATTCGGGGGAGGGTGCAGGGCAAGTGGGGCTGGGTGGCCTGCCTGGGGCCACATAGCAGGGGGATCTTTGGGTGTCTGGGGCTGGATTTGGACCCAGGTGCTCCTGGCTCAAGGGTCAATGCTCTGTCTGCCACCCAGCCACCCCTACTATTATTACTATTTTATTTTATTTTGGGTCTTTTTTTTTTCTTCTTGCAGGAAGTGGGGATCAGGTGGCTTGCATGTCACATGGCTGGGTGATTGTTGGGTTTACAAGGCTGGATATGGACTTGGGTGCTCTTGGCTCCAGGGCTGGTGCTTCGTCCATTGTGCCACCTAGCCATACCTACAATTATTACTATTATTTTTTTTAATTTAATTTTTTTCTCTCCCCTTTACTTTTTTCACCCAAGCAAGTCTATCTATATTCATAGGGTATGTTGTTTACTTGTAAACAAGAATATTAATGTAAAAAAAATTGTACAAAATGAGAATAAAAAATAAATTAAAAAAATATTAACACTAAAATGGAAAAGTATTTGGTAAGCATATAACATTGCTTCGCATGGACACAGTTCATAGTATTGTGCTCAGTAATCAGGATGTGTCAAATTCTAGGATCCTCAGTTGTGTTAGATGTAGTTGATCAGGAAGCTATCTACAGTGTTTTGATTCCCGTACTCATGGATTAATAGATCTCAAGTTTTTAGGGGAAAAATTAGCTTAATTTCTCACCAAAGTTATAATTGGGGGGATAGGGCAGGACAAGAAGGTGGGTTTAAGTCCCCCAAGCTGATAAGATCATAAAAGACGTCATGTAGGAAATGGTATTTGAGTTGAACCTTGAATACAACTAGGAATTTGAAGAGGCACAAGTGGGGGATAGGAACAACAAAAATAATGTGCTTTATTCTAGAAGTAAACGTAGCCTTTTTGAAAGGCAATAGAGCTTAAAGAGAGACTTCTTAGGTAGAAGGTAAAGCACATAGGTTAACTTGGCCTACAAATGAATGATAAATGGAAATGTTTGGAAAGATAAGGTACAGATTTTGAAGTGTTTACATGCTGAGAAAGTTAACATTTTATTTTAAAAGCGATGAGGATTCACTGAAACTTTTGATCAAGAGAATGACATGGTCATCCATATACTTCAATAATAATCATTTTGTGGCAGTTTGGAGAAGTGGATGTAGGGTGTGGGGGAAATTGGAGGTAATGAGAACAATTAGAAAGTTATTCCCTTACAGGTGACAATTGAAGAGAATTTATGTTAAATGGTTACAGATGAAAAATCTTATAGTGATAGAGGCAAAAAGACTTAGCAACTGTTTGAATATGAGTTCTGTTGGGAGAGTGATGGTTGCTTTAAGAGTTGGAGCTTAGATGATTTGGAAAATTGTGCCCTCAATTTAGGAAGGCAGACATATTTTTGGGAAAAATGAGTTTCATTTTGGAGGTTATCTCTGGGACATTCAGATTGAAATTTGCAACAAGCCGCTGGTGATAGTGGACTAGAGCTTAACTACTGGTTTTTTTTTTTTTATTTGGCAAAGCATTGGAGTTACAAAGCTAGTAAATATCAAGATTCTGAGGTAGCATTTGAAGCCCTCCTGACTTCAGGGCTAGTTTTCTATTCACTGAGCCACATATCTGCTCCTGCTACTCATTTTACAAAATCTATTCTACTCTAAACTAAATCTCCTTGATCCTGTTTTCACTTTATTCCTTATCCCCAAGCAGATTAAGAATCCTTAGGAGTGACCTTAAAAACTTTTTTATCTGCTCAGTATTTCTTTAAACTATGGAAGTACATTTATGTTAGCTTGTAATTACTGGAAAAAATAAGTTAAGAATTTGCATAATGTTATCTTTAGGAGAATAATGAAACTGAAGTCTTTGATAAGTATTTTTAAAACCAAGTAGAACTAAATTGAAATTCTTAAAATATAACTTTAGGATTTTAAATGCACAATAGTAGGCTAATATATAGGAACAAGTGAACTAGGTTTCAGTTTTTTTAAAAGATTAATTCTGATGCATATTTTTCCTCTTGTATTTTTAAATAACAGAACCGAGTAGAAATAAATGATTTAGACCCAGAAGTTTTTAAAGAAATGATGAGATTCATATATACAGGGAAAGCACCTAACCTTGACAAAATGGCTGACAACTTGTTAGCAGCTGCAGACAAAGTAAGTAATTCGTTTATAAGGGGATACAAAATGTCCTCAAGCTTGATGTTTATTTAAAGCTATCATAAAAAATGAAACCTTTAAATGTCTTGAGTTGTAGAAAAAATGTTTTTGTAGCTAATTTTTGATGATCGTTCTTTTGAAATAATGTATCCAGTGGGGTAATGTTGAGAAAGGGAACTTTTGAACAACTTACCTGAACAAGTTATAAAAATATATTGAAAAGAAGTTATAGTAAAACTATTAGATTTCCAAGAAAATAATTTTTGAGAGAAATTAGATTGTAAACTAAATGATTTTAAATTGTATTTATATCCCCTGTGAGTATGTTGCTTTTAAAAAGTCTCTTATCATAGTAATGCTAAATATATACATTTTTCATTTTTGTAAGCTTATTAAATCCGTTTTGCAAAACACTTAATCATATTGTTTTTAAAAATCAGTTGCATTGTATAATTTTTGCTTTAGACAGACTTGAAATGCATATTTGTAGAGAAAATACCTATATTTTGTAATTTGTAGAAAAGAAAGATTATGATCTGAAATATCAGGAAATTTATAAATTTTTTTCTTTGAAAAGAACTGAATTTTTCATCTTCCCACAATAGAATGCTTAGTTATATTTCCTTACATTAACATTAAGAATTGTTTTTTCATTCTTTAAACTTGAAACAAATCATTGACTGGACTAGTTAACTTAAATATATATGAGTTAATAAAGTTGATGTTAATAAATAATGTAAATAATGCCAGTCCACACTTGGATAATTACAGAATTGGCTATCTAAGAATACTTTAGTATAATTAGTAATATAAATGAACTTAGAGAGCACTGGAATCGGATTTGAAACCAGATTTGGCCAGTTCTAGCAAGTCATTTAAATTGTCTTAATCTCAGTTTTCTTATTTTTGAAAATGGGAGTACACTAAATTACTACTTGACAAGGTTATTATAAGTAAAATATGTGAAGTAAATTTTTAAAAGACTTTAGTGTTATATACAGTAATCTTCTATTAGGAATTTTCAGTAACTGGAGTAACTGTCTAATGTTTGCTTCAAAGTAACAAATCCTCAATATATGATAGGAGATCTGATTAACAATTCAGATCTTGTTAAGATTTCATTATAAAAATACTAATAATTACATTTGGCAGTTCACATCATCATCTGTGCATGAATTAGATTGAAGGCATTCTACCAAATTAAAGTATGTATATGTAAATTATTTTAAAACTTGTTCTAAGTACAGTTTTGCATGTAGATCTTATTTTAATAAATCAACTGCGAAATGCCAGACCTTTGAAAAACAGTTTACTTACAGTTACTTGAAGGTTTGCATGCATTTCTATGCCTTTGATCTTTATGTAAATGCTGATGATTTTTTAAAATGTAAACAAAAGCACTTTGTTGTATTTATTACTCCTATGTATGAATTAAAAATTGCCAGAATTTGACACTTGCCTTTAAAATTATGCCACTGAAAATTATATAAAGATTAGGCATTGCAATATATAACTTAAATCTACAAATAGATTACGTACAGTGGCGATGTTAGTGTTTATTCCACTGTAGATGAAAGCAGCTATTATACTATGGATTCCAGTTTATTTTAGCATCAAGTAGAAGGCAGATATTTTACTAGTTGGGGTTTGATTTGGTAATAAAGTAGTCAAAAGTATATTCCCTAATAAATCTTAGCTCTTAATAACAGTATAATGTGGTTACAACTTAATACTCTTAGGGCAAACTCTCCATTTGAAGTGATCAGTGTTGGTTTATTTGCTAACCTTAATATAAGAAATTATCTTTTCTCCTAAAAATGCTGTAACATTATTTTTGAGGAACACGTTTTTGAAGTGCCTGTACTACATTTTCTGTACATTTTTAAAGAAATCTTGCATTATTATGCAGACATGAATGAAATTAATGTTCTTAATTCTTATTTAAAATAATATTGATGTAGCAGCTATTTAGCAACCCAGAGACAATGAAATATATTGCCACTCTAATTATTGCATTCGATTTCTTTAAGGACCTGCTGTGAACTGAGTACTGTCTTGGTCATGGTTATGGTCATGGTTATGCTTCCACAACTGATATCTCCCAAAGGAACAGCAGACAGGTTTCAGAAATTCACTAATATAATTATTTCAAAAGTTGGGGGTGATGTTTTCATTCATTTGATGCATAGTCACTTTTCCTAGCCACATGTACATTTGATCGTGATGTAGGTAAATCTGTCAAGAAATTAAGTATATCTTATATGCAAATTTATTTATATACTTATTTAAGTAAGGATACTTATAGTTAAACATTTTTGTTAAGTATGACCAAAATAGTCTTTAACTATTACTTGACAGTTATGAACAAATTTCTTTGGCTTTATGTTTTTTAATATACTAAGTAACTTTTAAAAGTAAAGCAATAAATACCCAGCATATGACAGTTCTCCACTTTGATACAGAAAGAAAGGAGCAGTAGATTATAGAAGAAACTATTATTTAAGAGCTTGTAATTGTGTATTTGCTGAGAGATACTCCATGTTGAATTTGACAGTTTTAGAAAGAATTCTTCGTTTATGCAGAGTGTATTCATAATTATTTCAGATTATAATAAAGAATGATAATAAGTTCAGAGCTGGGACTAGGGCTACCCACCTTAAATGTATTGAAGGACACATTTTAATACCATTTTTTATAAATTTACTATTTGTAATGCCAAAATATTCTTTCTCTTTTATATTTTGTGATGGTGCACATCAGAGTGGAAGGCTCTGAACCCTAGAACCATATCCTTCCTAAGTAAACAAGAGTGAAGGACAGGTTTTAGCAAAAATTCTCTTTTTTCTCTTTGATTCAGGTTGTGTAATTGAGTGGTGCAGTTTTCAGACCTTATTTCTAAGGCTCTCAAAACCTTGTCCCGGCTCTGTTCAATCATATTTTCAACCCCCTACCCCACCCCCATCCCCAAATTAGTGTGTTTCTACATGCACATTTTAGGGACTGAAATTTTTATAATATATTCATAAAGTGGGTGGAGATTAGACTTTTAAAATGGCCTCAATTTCCTGTATTTGCTTTAACTTTATCTTCTAAAGTGCATGTATGCTAATTGCAATAATTAGTGGTTCGAATAAAGGTATAATTGTTGTGTTTTCCTTTCCAATAGTATGCACTGGATCGGCTAAAGGTGATGTGTGAAGAAGCTTTGTGTAGTAACCTCTCAGTAGAAAATGTTGCTGACATCCTTATTCTTGCAGATTTGCACAGTGCAGAACAGTTGAAAGCACAAGCAATAGAGTTCATTAACAGGTAAGTGATATCAAGATTTTAATTAACTTGCTACCATCACCATCTCAAATAAAATTAAATATGCTTACATTTTCATTGCAGGTGCAGTGTACTTCGACAGTTTGGGTGTAAAGATGGGAAAAACTGGAACAGCAAGTAAGATGACATCAGATTCTCATTTTAATTTGAATTCTATAAATGGAAGTAAATCTTGCTATAGGTTTTAAGAGTCGTATATATTAAAATGAATTGCATAATTTTTAAAATAAACTTTGTAGCCTTCCTTCATCTAGAATGTGAGAATAGAGAAAAGAAACTTCAACAAGTTTGAATATTCTTCATTTTTCTGGTCAGTTTCCACATTCATCTGTTTAGATCATGCCAGTAATAGTTTAATGCCATTACTTAAAATTTTTTTTTTTTTAAGGTTTTTGCAAGGCAAATGGGGTTAAGTGGCTTGCCCAAGGCCACACAGCTAGGTAATTATTAAATGTCTGAGACCTGATTTGAACCCAGGTACTCCTGACTCCAAGGCTGGTGCTTTGTCCACTACGCCACCTAGCCGCCCCATGCCATTACTTTAAATGATTAAATGACATGATTTGATAGTGAGGAAAAAAGAAACGTTTAATAAACAGCATTGACAAAACTAATTTCTACATGGTTTGACAACTTTTCCTAATGTTGGAAAGTCCATATGCTAATTAAATATTTTCATTATACTTTATACCTAGATACTATATCCACATATAGCTCTGGCATTTTGCCCTAGGTAGCTATTATGTAGAATTTTAAATTTTATTCATATATGCAATGCTTTACTTGGATCATTTCATTTGGCCTTCACAGCAATCCTATGATGAAGTATAGATATCCACATTTTACAGATTAGTACCCTATGATACAATGTTAAGTAACTCCTGGTTTAAAAAAAAAGCTCCTGGTAAGGTTTGGGTGGACTTATAACACTGCTGAAGCTTTAACTCTTTCTACTGTATTGCATTACCCTTGAAAAAAGTAAAAATTCGATATTGCTTCTTCATTTCACTTTGAAATATATTATAAAAGGTAGTTTTTTTTTCAGTATGTGTATCTAGTTGGTACTAGGTAGTATTATAAGATGCAGAATTTAGGAAAATAGTAAGGAAATTTAAATTTCTCACTCACAAGATACCTAATTGTATGATGTGCACAAAAATCACTCAGGAAATAGTTTGAACAAATGAATGAAAGTACTTAATAATGCTTGAAATTAGTTGAATAGTGAATAATTCAATCATATCAGTTTGGCATCACATGGCTTAAAGTATGTTTTATTCTTAGTTGCATGCTTTATTTTTAGTAAATATTTTATTATTAATGGGTTGTATATTTCAACATGTCCCTTTTGGAGAAAGTTTTAAAATTTGAGTTCTGTGACTGTTGCTTCTTTTTCTTTTTAAGATTAAATTTTACAAATCATGTTTAATTGTTTTATTCACTTTATTTTGCAGCCAAACAACAGACATAATGGAAACGGCAGGTTGGAAGTCTATGATTCAGTCCCATCCTCATTTAGTGGCAGAAGCTTTCCGAGCACTGGCATCTGCACAGTGTCCACAGTTTGGTATTCCACGCAAACGACTAAAGCAGTCTTGAAATCTTCCACGAACTTTAAAGAAACTCGGTTGACTTTTATTCCTCCAGGTCCAGATGGATTCTAATATACAAACCATAAACAAGAATTGTTTTTGTTATCCTTGTCCACAGAACAGAAGCTGAAAAAGCATTGTTTGCTTTTCAGATGGATAATTTATGGTTTAATCTTCAGCTTTAAATTAGACTGATTACTCTCTAATTCACTGCAAGGCCTTAAATTATCTTCAATGACTTCTAGTTCATATAGGCTAATTTTATTTTAAATTGTGCCTTGTCTTTTTGACTAGGCTATGCAGGATTGCACTAGCTCCATAATGCAGTAAAATTGATAACTGAAGATATTGTTTCAAAAGGATCTTCCATTATTTTGAAAAACAAAATGAATTTTATAGTTTTGGTCCTGTGCTATCTCGAAGGTTAAAAACTAGGCTCTCCTCAAAAACACTTGAATTGGAGATGACCACGGATATGCTCCAGTCCAAGTCTTGGTGAATACGGGAGAGCTTGCTTACCTTCAAGGTAAGTTATGGCAATACACTACTTTGATTCTAATTTATTTTTCATTGTAGGGGCAAATATGCAATGGTTTGGCCTGAAAAATTGTATTTTCAGTACAGTTTGTAATACATGTCTGTGTGTTAAATATCCAACAAACTTTGAGAAACACATAATAAACTTTTGCTTGTGTTTCTTCATGCCCTAGTTAATGATGTTTGAGAATTAAGGTTAAGATATCACAAAGAATATTTGCTCTCAGAAATTTTTTTTAAATTTATTTTGACCCACATTGATAGGAATATTCCTGGATTTGCAGAAAGTATACATATAATGACCAAATATAAATTAAATTAATGGGCCAAATTAAGAATGATAAATATGCACTTTTATGTGTAACTTTTGTATACTGAGTGGTACATAATATATTTTGCTTTTGATTGAATTAATGAGGTACAGTTAATGTGTTAACTTTCGGGAAAAAAATGGTATTTGAAACCAATCGAGACACTCATTTTGTTACCATGGACAAGGAAAATAACAATTGAGACAGCATAATTGATTATGAATTTCACACATTAAATAACTGATGTACTCTCCCTTTGAAGAAGGCACATAATAAAACTAGATCCTGAGCAGTTTGCTCTCCTCTTTTTCCTTTTAATGCAAAGTTGTGTGCATCTCTGATTTCTCTAAAAGGAAAATGCACACTAAAGGAGAGACACCCCTAAATTCCCCTTGAGATAAGTATTCCAATTCCAGGTCACATTTTCAAAAATTGTTCTCTCCTCCCACTCCCAACTGTCTTAAATCAATGTGCATTGTGGATGATTATTGGAATTCTGCATAATGTGAACAGGACAAACCTTTTGAAAACTCCTTTTTGTGGGCCAGTTCTTATGAATTTTAGCTTTAAAATACATTTTCAGTGTTCAATAGCTTTGTTTACAATTTGAGGGGAGTGGTATATCTGCAATGGTGCACAGTATAGGAAGAGCAGGAGAGTAACCGTTGAGTTACTGCTTTAAATTTACTGTAATAGTGATAATATATAAATTGATGCTAGGCAAATTTTTCGTTTGATTACGAAGGAAGAAGTATCTCACTGGAAAATAAAACATATTAAATATATATATATATTTACATTTATAATTTTATTCACAAAGATTGTAATTTGCCTGTAGAGTTTTTACAGTACAGAACAAAGGAATTTAAAAATCTATCTTCCAAAATAATTCGTAATTCCCAGGTCTTCATTATTAATCTTATTGTTTAAAGATGAGAATATATGCTTATTTACACTTAATACTGAAAAGTAAGCATTTACTTACAAACTTGAAAGAGTTTAAAGTTTAAAGAGTCTTTAAATTTCTTGCTGTGGTTTTTAACTGTATTGTCAGTTTTGAAATTGGAAGCATCCTTTCGGCAAGCAGAAAGATTAAATTTGAACAAAAGATTCCTTCCCTGATAATAGGCCTTTTCTGTTTTTTTTTTTTTTCTTTTGGAGCAGTAAGAAGAGTAAAATGCACATTACCTTGATTCCACCATGAGAGACTTAGTTATATATGTTTACAATGTGAATTTATTTTCATAAATTTTTTTTTCCACTCCTGCTAGAGAGCTCCGAGACTGGCTACCTGGGGTATAAATGTTTCCTCCACCTCAGTTTAGTGAAATTTTTCTGCCATGTATTATAATGAAATTTAAGATATGCATATGTGTGATGGTATATGGTATATGTATATGTTGATACATATATACACATAGACATAGATGTATGTATATACACGTACACACACATATATCACACCATGCATAAATTCACTGCTAAAAACTACAGCTCTAAAGTACAATAACTTCAGTAATGTTTATTACTGTGTGATATTCACTTCAGCTTGTTCTAATATAATATCATCATCTATTGGAAAGCTTAAGGATTTTATTATAAAGATTTTTTAAAGCTCAATAGCACATTTTGTACCAAAAATGTCAAATGCTGTGCTGTAAGAATATCTGTTTGTAAAAAATGTCCACTTTTCAGATAATTCAATGCATACCTTCCTTACACTAATGGAAAAATTGTATGGCATTGTTTTGCTTATTTTTATTTATTATGTATATTTTCAGTTCTGTTATGTCTTCAGGAAAAGGTAAACAGTTGCTGTATTCTCAAGTGGATGCATTCATTATTAGCCTCTTTGGTTGCATTTAAACCCCATGCAGCATTCTCAGTGGACTCTAATAACTGTCCAGAGCATTTTTTTTCTTTGAATCACCAACTTGCTTTTATGTCCCTTTTTTGTCACTTCTGAGGGGTATTTCCTCAAGAAATGTCGTGATTAATTTCAAATGTTCTATGTTATAAAATAACCATCACAAAATGTTCTTATTCAGGCTAAGATTTTACAGTGTGTATGTACGCGTGTTTTGTTTTTTTAAATTGTACAAGTGTTTGGAGCACAAGTATGAAGGTGCCATAACATTTTGGCTTGCCAACATTACCTCCTTAAATATTAATGTCTACCACCTTCAAACTATTTTGGAGAATCTTGCATGTGTTGTGTGGTCATGTTGCGTGTATGTACACGCTTGTATGTATGTGTGTATGCTGTTTTTACAGAGATAGATTTTTCTGAAAATAGGACTCAGTTAAATCTTAAAATTACATATTAGTTTCAGAAATTTCATTTCAACGTGTTTTATTTAGGAGACAGTTCAGGAAGCAAGAAAGCTATAAAATACTTTTTTATAATGGTCAATTTACTGCATACTGAATGAAGAAAATACAGTGCCTTTTTTGGACTTCTATTATAAAATTAATTTATAAAATATTAAGATATCTTATGTTTTCTCAAGTATTACTGATGCATATGTAAACTATATTGAAAATAAATTATGAAAAAATTGGATTAATTTATTTACCTCTTTGACATTGCAGTAAACTTACAATTGAAACCAGTAATCTCCTTTGCTGATGTGTAATTGAGAACAACATTCCTAAAATCTAAAAGTCCTTTATTCAGATAATTTTAAATAATATGCAGTGCATTCAATAATATACAGTATTCTTGAACAGGAATAGTTTTTTTTAATAATTCAAACATGTTAGATATTTATATTTGCATTCTCTTGGTCTAAAATAAGTATTTTAAGTGTTTATTATTTCCTTTTAAAGATGTTTCCTAGTTTAAAATCAATATTTTGGTCCAGATTGAAAATTATCCAAATTAAAAGTATTAACTGAGTCAAATTATTTGAAATTGACTCAAAAATATTGATCACTGGTTTTAATATATTAGAAAGTTACATATACACTCATACACACAGAGCTTCCTATAAACTATCAAGATTAGATTAGTTTAACCAGTGCTCTGCATATATTAGGTGCTTAATAAATGTTTGCTGAATTTAATTAGACTCACAGCTTATTTTCTGTTTGCAGTAAATGGACTTTATATTTTAAAGGGAATTTGTGGGAATACTTCAAATGTTTGACTTCATCATCAGGCACAGCAGTCCAGTTAATTCTGAATTCAGTGTTTAGAATGAAGACTTAACTTAAATGAGTCCTGTTTTGGAAATAAACACATTGTTATAATGATTTTTAAGACCAGTATTGGAGTGGGTATGATTTAGAAAATCATAATATATGTGTAAAGACTTGCATCAAACTGGCCAGCCTCTTTTTTTAATCAGCTGATGTTAATGTTCAGATACTTTTTGTATCTTGTTGCTGAAAATATTTTTGCATTTCAGCATATCAAGTTACAATAAAGTTATTACTTATGCAGAATTGTTTTGTTCCCTTTGCATTTATTTGGAAAACATGGATTTTTCATTTTGGATTATTATACTTTACTTTTTAAAATAGCCAAGTACCCAATAACATAAGTCTTGTCAAATAATTGGTCAACCCCCAAACAGCAATAACAAAATAATATTTTTAAATTAATGTTGAAAAATACATTTGTTATAACATAGATATACTAACTTGTACATATTCATGAAAATCTTTTTTTAAATAATGGTTTCACACTTTATTTTGTTTCTTAGCAGCACACGTGCACACACATGCACATGCACACATATATAGTTTCTTAGATAATAAATCACACCCTGTAGAGAAGCATATTGATGAAATGAATTGTGAGTTGGCTTCAGAATCAGGAAAAAGCTCTGTTAAAGTACCACTTCTGACATTTACTAGCTGTGTGAATTTGAGAAGGTCATCTAATCTCTCAGAGTCCCAGGCACCTCTTTAAGGCCACAAGGTGCTGACTTGTATTGGTAGGAGGATTTTGCTCACCAAGAATCTTCAATCCAGTGAAATCACAATCATAGTTTTTTGTTGTTTTTTTTTAATGTAGCCAGTCAATTCTTTGCTTTCTGAGTGCAAAGATCTAAAATATTTCATTTTGTTCACAATTTTTTTTAAGTTTTTTTTTGCAAGACAAAGGTGGTTAAGTGACTTGGCTAAGATCACACAGGTAATTAAGTGTTTGAGGCCAGATTTGAATTCAGGTCCTCCTGATTCCAGGGCTGGTGCTCTATCCACTGCTCCACCTAGCTGCCCCTTTATTCAAAATTTTTAACAACTGATCAGTGAAGCTATTGCTGCAGATACCTTACCAACAATCACTCACAGAAATTTCAAGGTAGGTGTCCTCAGTGAACAATTCCTGAGCATCCAGATATTTTACAACATTTCATGGAAATCCTGCTAATTATGGTGAATCTGAGACAGGTTAGGTTGGCTGCTCTCATCATTCTTTGTTGTTAGTAATTTCAGTAGTTTCTGATTCTTCCTAATCCTTTTTCTTTTCTTTTCTTTTCTTTTCTTTTCTTTTCTTTTCTTTTCTTTTCTTTTCTTTTCTTTTCTTTTCTTTTCTTTTCTTTTCTTTTCTTTCTTTTTTTTTTTGGGGGGCTAGGCAGTGGGGTTAAGTGGCTTGCCCAGGGCCACATAGCTTGCTAATTATTAAGTGTCTGAGGCCGGATTTGAATTCAGGTACTCCTGACGCCAGGGCTGATGCTCTATCCATTGCACCACCTAGTCGCCCCCTAATCCTTTTTTTTTTTTAAAGTATGATTTTGGTTTATTTATTTTATATTATCACAATAATCTTCCTGTGAGAGTAAGCATAAACCCCCCTTCCCCCCAAGAAAATGAGAAACCTCAAGTATAGTGAGAGGAAAAAAAAATGTGCTTCAGTCTGTGTTCAGATTCCAATGGCTCTGTCTCTGGGGTGAGTTACCTTCTTTATCCTAAGTCCACCAGAGAAGTTGCTTCAATAGTTTTCCCACAGTTGCTATTACTGACTGTATTTCCCTCCACTCTATTCTTCCCCTCTCTCATTTATTCTATTCTCTCTCTCTCTCCTTTCATCCTGGCCCTGTCCAAAAGTGCGTTGTATCTGAGTACCCTCTCCCACAATCTCTCTTCTATCACCTCTTCCCCCCCTTCCCTCCCCCTGTTCCCCCTTATCCCATTCCTTTCTTCTTATTTTTCTCTAGGGTAAGATAGATTTCTATACCCTGTTAAGTGTATATGTTATTTCCTCTTTGAGCCATTTCTGATGAGAATGAAGGCTCACTCATGCCCCCTAACCTTCGCCTGTTCCTCTCCATTGCAAAAGCTTTTTCTTGATTCTTACATGAAATTTCTTAGCTCCTTCTTCCTCTCCTTTCCCCCTCTCAGTACTTTCCTTTATCACCCATTGACTCCATCTTTTTACTATATTATACCATTATATTCAGCTCCCTCCTGTCACTTGTGTGTATATATATGCTCCTTCTAACAGCTCTTATAAATGAGAAAGTTCACATAAGTTATCATTATCTTCTTCCCATGCAGGGAAATGGTTCAACATCATTAAGTTCTCCCTAGTTAGTCCTTCTCATTCACCCTTTCTATGGTTCGCCTGAGTTCTGTACTTTGAGATCAAACTTTCTGTTTAGCTCTGGTTGTTTCAATAGGAAAGTTTGAAAGTCCCCTGTTTTCATTGAAAGTCCATCTTTTCCCCTGAAAGATGATGCTCAGTTTTGCTGGGTAGTTGAATCTCTGTTGTAAAACCAAGATCTTTTGCCTTCCAGAATATCATATTCCAATCCCTACAAGCCCTTAATGTAGATGCTGCCAGATCCTGTGTAATACTGACTATGGAGCCTCAGTAGTTGAATTGTTTGTTTCTGGCACCTTTTAGAATTTTCTCTTTGATTTGGGAGTTTTGGAATTTGGCTATAATATTCCTGGAAGTTTTTCTTTTGGGATCTCTTTCAGGAGGTGACCAGTGAATTCCCTCAGTTTCTATTTTTACCCTCTGTTTCTAGGATCTCAGGGAAATTTTTCTGTATTATTTCTTGAAAAATGAAGTCTGGGCTCTTTTCCTGGTTAGGACTTTCAGGGAGCCCAATAATTTTTAAATTATTTCTTCTGGATCTGTTTTCGAGGTCAGTTATTTATTCCAATGAGATATTTCATATTTTCTTCTAATTTTTGGCTCTTTTTTGGAAGAGTTTTATTTCTACCTGTTTTCTTGCAAAGTCATCAGCTTCCTTTAGTCCCACTCTGTATTTGAAGGAGTTATTTTCTTCAAAGAGCTTTTTTTAAATCTCCTTTTCCAGCTGGCTAGTTCTGCTTTTTAAGGCATTCTTCTCATTTGCCTTTTGTTTTGCTTTTTCCATTAGGCCTAAACAAGTCTTTTTTTTGAGCTCATCCACAGTCAGCCCATTTTCTATTTCTCTTGGAGGTTTTGGATATGGAAACTTCTATTTTGTCATCATCTGAGTATGTGTTTTGATCTTCCATGGGACCAAAGAAATTCTTTATGGTCAGATTCTTCTTTTCCTGTTGTTTACTCATTTCCTCGGCCCAAGACTAATTTACAGCACTTCCAAGGGTTTGGTTATTTTTGGGGGGAGGACACCCCACTGAGACCTTTATTCCTCCTTGGTCCTATGCTCTCTTGCCTTTGCTTTGAGATGTAGATGATCACAGGTGCTCCCCTCTGCCCTGGAGCTGTGAAGAGGGCCCCTGCTATCTTAGTATGGAAGGCCAAACTGCAGCCTAGATCTGAGTTTTGGTAAACAGCAGAGTCCTGCCCCAGGGAGAGCAGAGAGATTTCTGCAGTCTCCCTTGACCCCCCCCCCCCCCCAACTTACCATCTGTGGGCTGTGCATGCTGGTTTCCCCATGATTCTCAATGCAGGTTTTGCAGCTGCTACTCTTCACTCCACACTCAGTGTGGTGCAACAGAGTTCTCTCACTGCACCATCAAGGTGTCACCAGTGATCCCTGGATTGGGTTTTGCTGTGCTGAGGCTAGGGCCTTTTTCTAATTGCCAGGTCCTGGTGAAACACACCTTTCCCATGGAGCTTCTGAATTATCTTGGACTGGGAAAATGTATTGCTCAGTCTTTTTGTGGGTTTTGCCCCTCCAAATTTTGGCTAGAGTCATAATTTGATGGCTTTTGAAGTTTTTTGCGGGGGGGCGGGGTTCCTGGGAAATGTTCCTTTCATGCTGACATCTTGGCATCACCCCTCCTTCCTTCATGAAAATCTTTTGCAGCTTATGAAACAGTTTATGTTTATGTACAAGTTTGTCATTAATATTCCACTATCACCCCTCCTGCCTTGTACTGCCTATCTTACTTATTTGGAAGACTGGGAGTCCAAGCTCCTTTGGTGGGGTGGGGGCAACATCTAGGACTTGAGTTTCTAATCAAGAAAATTGTGGGGAGAAAAAGAGTTATTGAATCAAAATGGTAGGAAGTATAGCCTTGGGAGTCCTTTTCTGATCTGTGCATCAGAAGTGAATATGAATATATATATATATATATATATATATATATATATATATATACACACACACACACATATATCATGTGAATTATCCCTTAATAGAAAAAAGAAAGGAATCAAATAGTTATTAATTTATTATTTAGAAGTCTTTCAAATGGACATGTAATTTCCATGTAATTTCCATGTAATGTGGACTTTACCCTTCTCCCTTAATAAAACTGATAAAACTATTTCTATCTCCTTGGATAGTTTCATAGTAATGAAATGAAAAACATAATTTAGTGACTGGCAGCAGATGTTATGTAAGTGGTTCATTTGGTTGCTTTAAGAATTATGTAGAGTAGATAACTGAAGGATAATTTCTTGTTAACTATCAAAGGTGATTTTGTTGTCTGAATATGGTCTATTGTTGTTGCCTAAGGGTTGTGTGTGTGTGTTTGTATATCTATAGATATAGATATATAGGCAATATTCCTTCAGCAAACATTTATGTATTGTTGAATACTTAACATAGTTCAATTATTTTAAGATATATAATCACTGTAGCTGTAAAATCAAATTTGTGTCCTAAAGTTAAAATGATAGGAACACTGATGTAAAGTTGAAAGAATTCTGTCTAAGAGTTAGTTGACTCTACTTTTTCATGAGAAAAGATATTATTTGCCCAAGTATTTAATAATTGATAAAACCAGGATTCAAAACCACATTCATTCATTATTCTTTCCTACATCAACTACCGTTTTGAAAATCCCTTGAATCTGATTACACAATTCCCCAATGTCTTGAACTCCTGCAACCATATTTTCTTGCCTAACTTCAATCACACATTTCTATGATCAAGATTTTGATTTCATATCCTCTGATATTTATAACTTTACTCTGACCATATGTTTCTTAATTCTGCCTTTCTTAACACTTGTTTTTAATTCTCAAACATGAATAAGTTTCTTTTTTTGCTTTTTATGGTGGGGGTGGTGAGGGAAGGGGTTATGTGGCTTGCTCAAGATCATAAAGCTAGGTCATAAGTGTCTGAGGCAAGATTTGAACTCAGATCCTCCTGACTCCAGGGCCAGTGCTCTCTATCCATTGTGTACTTAACTGTCCCATGAATAAGTTTCTTGACCACCTACTTTGTCTTTTGTTTTCCTAAACTGCATGGTTTATTTTAATGCTTCTTTCTTATTCTTGACCACTCTACATTTCACCTTTTTTCTCACCTACATTATTTTTTCACCTACATTGGGAAGATTGGGACCTGATGGGAGCTCAAAGTAACCGTGCATTCAAGGACATGGACACAAATCTTGTCTTATCCTCATTATTCCATATGATCCTGGGAGAGTTGTCCTTAGGCCTCTTTTTCCTTATATGAGCTTTTGAGAGTCCCTTCCTATAATAAATTTATAACCCAGTGAAGTCTTTCCTCTCTCCTTTAGCTAATATTTGTTCTTGCATCTTTACCTCCCTCTCGTTCTTTTTAGTCTACCAAAATATACTCATCTACCTATTCTACAAAGGCTACCCCTTTTTAGGTTTTGCAAGGCAAATGGGGTTAAGTGACTTGCCCAAGGCCATGCTTGGTAATTATTATTAAGTGTCTGAGGTCAGATCTGAACACAGGCAGAGGCTGTCTCTTGAGATACTGTTACCTTATTTCACTACTACCCTCTGATTTAATCTTCCAGACAGTGCATTAGATAACTCTTTGAGTCAGAAGAACTTGAGTTCAGAAATAGCTGTATGGATTAAGACTAGCAGTATGATCCCGAGAAGGCATTTAATCAGTTTATTTCAGTTTTTTCAACTGCAAAAATGAGAATAATAATAGCATTTAATCATGGAACTGTTGTGATATTCCAGTAAGATGTTTGTGAAGTTCTTTTCACTGTGACTAGCAAATGGTATGTATTCTATAGATGTTTATTCTTTACTCCCTTTCCAGACTTGTGAAAAAGTTGTCCTCATTGGATGCTTCTACTCTCCTGACACTTAATAATCAATTAAACCCTTGTAACCTGATTTCTGAACTCCCCATCTATCTTCTGAAATTGTTGTCAAAGGTTGCCACTACCATCTAATCACCTAATCAGAAACAATAAGAAGGGGAAAGCACTGGTATTGGATTCAGAACCTCTGTTAAATTCCACTCCTGGTCCTTACTACCTATGTGACTTTGAGCAAGTAATTTAATCTCTTTGTGCTTATATAAAGTGAAAGGGGTGTATCAGATGACCACCAAATCAGTGTTCCTATACAATCCAGTGGTCCCTTTTGTTTGTTTGTTTTTCCAGTTCTTTTATCCTCATTCTCATATTCTCACTGGTTAATAAATGGAAAAGAACAGGAAAACTGTGCAAACAAACAATGTACAGGATGAATAGTCAGCAATCAACAAAGTAAAGACATTGGAATTAAAGGACCTTTATAGAAGGTGAGGTTTTAGGTGGGATGTGAAGCCAGGTGTAGATGAAGGAGAGAATTCCAGATGTAAGAGACAGCCAGTGAAAATGTATAGACCTGGATGTTGGGGTTTTATTTGTGGAATGGCAGTGAGCCAGTACCACTGGATTGCAGAATATTTGGGGGGGTTTGATGTATAAAGAAATTGGGAGGAAAGTTAAGAATAGCTTTGAATGCCAAAAAATAAAAGACATTTTATCTTTGACTGTGGAGATGATTGGGAATCACTGGGTTTTTTGAGTTGGGGACAGAGCTCATGGGGTGATGAAATACTTACTGCTCCAAGGTGGTAGGCAATATCAGGAGAAGGGCCTAGCAGAGATATTGCGAAGATGAAAGAAACAGACCTTGGCCATGAACTGGAAATAAGTTGGGATGCGGGGGGGGGGGGTGGATTTGAGGGTGGAAGGTTGTTGGTCCCATCTTACTTGTGAAAGAGAACTTGAGAGGAGGGTTTGGGGGACGGAAGATAACAGAATTCAGTTTTGTATGTGTTTTAAAGTCTTGGGTAATTTGGTTCAAAATATCCAGTAGGAAATAGGATTGCTGCACAGGAGAAATGTGGGGTCTTGATTAGTAGATTTTAATAATGATCAACAGATTTTTGAATCATTAGCATTGAGATGATAATTTCATCCATAGGAACTGATGAGATCAATGATTTAGAGGAAGAAGAGGACCCAGGATGTTGTCTGATAATACAGACTTAAACCTAATACACCTTATATGTGTGTGATTTGGATAAAGATCCTGCAGAGTGGTCACTTGGCTAGGAGAAGAAGAGAGACGTGATAAAAACTAGAATAAAGCAGCAAGAAGAGAGTGCTCAACAGTTACCAAGGTTATGAAGAAGTTAAATTGCAGACTGAGAAAAAGCTATTAGATTAGCTAATTTAGCAATTGTTCATAACTGAAGACAGCAACTTCAGTTAAATGAGGAGCTCAAAACCCAAACTGTATAGAGTTAAGAGTGAGCAAAGTAGTTGGAGGGGATTATTAGCCTTCTCCCAGAGTTCACCACAAAAGGGAGGAGAGATGGGATGATAAGTAAACAGGGATGAATATTCAGCTCTAACTATATTACTATATTCTTTCCTCCCATGACTCTAGTCACCTCTTAATTTCTCTGCTAGTGCTTTAAGACAAGTGTTTTCCAGGGTTTTTGCCAATTGTAGGGAGCCATGGCATATATTCTAGCCTAATATCTGAAATGAAATCCCACTAAAATGAAAGATCTCTAGGCAAACCATTTTATTTCTGGACAGCTCTAACTGTCCAGAAATACTGAAGTCAAAGTTTGTCTCCACTTACTTGTAGCCCTTTGTTGTTTTTCTCTAAGATCAAATAGAAGTCTAATCCATTTTCCACTAAATATGCTTTTCAGATCTTAAACACATATGGCCTTCTTGTCTTTTCCAGGCCAATATATAGTTCTCTGATATCCTTAGGACTCTCAACTAATTCTTGTATTCCAAGGATTCCAAACTCTTTGGTTGTGCTAGCTATTTTCATGAATATCTGTTTTTTTTATTAATATTCTTCAAATGCACTGTATTTAATATAGTTCTCTGGAGTACAAAGGATCCTATCAATTGATTTGATTGTTGTCCTTTGTAAATGAATGCACATTGTGTTGATTATAGTGAAGGGAATATTGAGTAAAGACATCCTTCTCACTGTCTTGTCCAGAACCATAATTATCCCATGACCTGATTGAATAGGGAACAGGATTTCTGATGATGGCCCAAATGCTGTGGGGGTCCCTAGAAAAGGGTCTGTCTTTTTAATTGTAAAAGCTATATGTCTCAATGAGGTAACTAGATGGCACAGTAGATAACTGGAGTTAGAAAGACTCCTTCCTGAGTTCAAATTTGGCCTCAGACACTTAGTAGCTTACTTAATCCTGTGTGCCTCAGTTTCTTCATTTATAAAATGAGTTGCAGATGGAAATAGCAAGCTACTCTTATATTTTCCATAAACACCCCAAATGTAGTCACAAATCATACATGAATAAAAATAACAGAACAACAAAAATGAGTCAATGTAACCCAAGATTACGTTATCTTTTTTTTTTTTTTGCTGTGATATCACTCATTTTAAATTTGCAGTTCTTTAAACTTGGAGAACTATTTCAGATAAAGTATTTTCAAACCATTCCTTCCTTATCCTGTATGTCTGAAATAAATTTGTTTTAATCCAAGTATTTGACTACGTTTGTTCTTAATTGAATTTCATTTTATTATATTTTAATCCTAGTTTGTAACCTTTGAATATTGACTCATCCATGTTAATTCCTCCCCCCCAACGTTATATCATCTGAAAAATTTTAATAGGTTTACTGTTTATTTCTTTATCTAAGTCATTGATAGAAATGTCTAAAGTTAAGTAAAGTTTCCTTGTATATTGCATTAACTATGAACATTGGCTCTGACTAATGAATTGGCACTGAATAATGACTGTCAAAATGCAGGACTGACCATGTCACTCACACTGTCTGTATACATTTAATTGTACTAGGCTTCCCCTCTCTATCATCCTCTCAAGCTTTGCTATATAAACTAAAATATTTTTATGGTCATTAGTTTAGTAACCCTTGGGGGAAAAGTGATGTAACATCTGGTATAACCTGTTGGAGAAGACTTGTTGGCTATTTTTTTTTAATCAGATGTCTTCTTAGCATTTCTCATTTGTTTTAGAATTTTCCCTGAGTTGTCAGACTTACTAACTTATAGTTAGCAGTTTTTCCCTCTTTTGTTTAAATTAGGACATTTGACCTTTCTCCATTCTCTTGTTACCTTGACTTTCATGTTCTTTCAGGTATTTATAAATATTGGATCACCAGTTATAGCCATCAGTTTTGTTGAATTTGTGGCCACTTCCTTTACAATATCTACCTTGTCAATTCCAGTCACTTTTACAGTCTGTCCAGATTATACCTCTTATCCAGATGGATCTAAAATATTTGTTTTCATCCCTGACCTCTTCTGATCTCTAGACTTCTATGGGACCTGTCTATCTGAATGTGTCTCACTGGTGCCTCAAATTTAACATGAGCAAAACTGATCTTATTTTGATTGCTGGTCATACATTGTTCAGCAATTCTTCTCCAGTGCAATTCTTGGCTGTTGCAACTTGTATCCAATTGTTTCCTAAATAGTTAAAGTTGGGGGGCGGCTAGGTAGTACAGTGAATAGATCACTGGCCTTGGAGTCAGGAGTAGCTGAGTTCAAATCTGACCTCAGACACTTACTAATTGCTTAGCTGTGTGGCCTTGGGCAAGCCACTTAACCTCATTACCTTGAAAAATCTTTAAAAAAAAAAAGTAGTTAAGGAAAGTTGAACTTTCTGACCATAACATGCTCTATTTAACTTGTAGACTAGATAAGATGCAAAGATGTAAAAAATAGAAAAGAATATATATTCAAAGCAATCCAAAAGCAGGACAGATCAAAGAAGAGGTAAATAAATTGAATCTCCTTTTGGGAAACATGTATGTAATCATTTTGGGCCAAAATATTCGACTTCAGTTCATCTAACAGTTTGGGAAATCAGAAAATTTTTGAAATTACTCAGTTTAAAATTTACCTAAGTAGTGATCACTACCCATCCTCTTCATTCCCTAAGCTTCTTCATTCCCCAAAGCATTCCCCTAGTAAGAACTGAGTTTGAAAATTACTTCCAAACCTGTCAAGAGTGTTGTGACACATAAAACCAAACAGCATGAGACACTTCACATCCTTGATGATATATCCCTTTAAGGAAAAGGAAAGAAACTTTGTAGTGTATAGACAAAGTCAATTGTATTTCAAAAAATTTATTTTGTTGTTTTTGCAAAGCAAAAGTCATATAGTTGGGCAATTATTAAATGTCTGAGGCCAGATTTGAAGTCAGGTCCTCCTGACTCCAGTGCCAGTGCTCTATCCACTGCACCACCTTGCTGCTCCAGTCTTATTATTTTCCGAGGTATTAAAATCAGTACAATGTTTTCATCTGTACTAATTAATTAGACGGTTGGATCTTTTAAAATTTTTCTCCTTTTTTTTACTTTTATAATACAATTTAAAATAAACACTCATTAATAGTAAAAAAGGACTAGATGGCATGTGTACATTTAGAGACGATTATGAAATTCCATTTTTACTCTTTGAAATTTAACCATCTCCATCAATTTCTTAGTAGACCTGGAAAGAAAAATTAATCTGGATTTCTTTCTCTTCTCTAGTCCAACTTCCATTTCACTGGGTCACGAAATGGCCCAAAGAAAGAAAATAGAAGAGAAAATAAGAGGATCCAGATAACCACATACTATATCATCAGCACCCTTGAACAGTGAAGAATTAGACTTTGTCTCTTTTTTTCCCTGTCTCTCACTTCCCTTTTCCTTGAAATATAATATTTGAAAAGTTTAGTTATTTTGAGTACCATTCAAAGATTAGTCACAGGAAAATTTTGTATGCTGTCAGAGCTAGTAGTGCAAAACTGAGATTAAAGATATTCAAGTGTCTCTTTTATTACTCTTTTATTGTTCATTTTTTGCAAGGCAACACAATTAAGTGACTTACCTAAGGTCACGCAGCTAGGCAATTATTAAGTGTCTGAGGCTGAGATTTGGACTCAGGTCCTCCTGACTTCAGGGCCAGTGATCTCAACCACCTAGCTGCCCCTCTTTTATCACTCTTATTATTTGTCCTGTCAAAGCATTCAGCTGATAAAACTCAGATGTAACAGCTCATTTGGTATTATACCTTTTAAGAGGGTTCATAGAAGTAAATTTTGATAATTTTTTTGTTGAGTGTTTATTTTATGTAGTTAATGCTACATATATTTTGGTTGTTTTCTTAACCTTGAATTTCCCTTCATGCTTGCATTTGCTCACCCTTCATACATATTTTACTAACCAAGACTCATTTTGAGATTCCTGCAAAGGGATGGGGTGAGGTTGGTGATTGTATCAGCATCTTCATGTAAGTTGTGATCAAGGGCTAGGACTCTTTTCACTAAACAATTCTTTGTACCACTGTTGTTACTTCAGTAATTTTGACCAGAATCCTTTATGAAGAAAGGATCTTTACATGTTGGAGTTGGAGCTGTCAGTCAAAGTTATAGTTGTCACCAGTACTGCTACTCAGTGATCTGTTTTCTTAGCAAATTAGTGAAAAGAATGTTTCAGAGTACTAAGTTGTATGCTTTGCTTTCTCTAAATAATTACATGCTATTGGGAAAGTTTTCCTGAATCTAGTATATTCGTTTTTAAAGTAATGGATTAGAATGAGATGATTTTTAAAGATTAGTTTTAACTTTCAGGGGAAAAAAATTATACATATACTACTGCTTCAGTATCATAGATTGTAGACAGCCTATGCTTGCTCACTCTTTTATGATAGCCTCTTGTCAGTATACTGTAGAAGATTCATTCCAAGGACTTTCACCTAGAGCTGACATTTCATGAATATCAGTGGAGGGTGTGTGTGTGTATTCTGTGAAGAACTCATACTTCCCCCTCCCCCATTTCTTAGCTTTCCTCATACGTATTTTTTTTTTACCACTACCATGGCTGTAACCTTATGACATTAGAAGATTGTTTTTTGTTTTATTTGGTTTTTGCAAGGCAGTGGGGTTAAGTGACTGGCCCAAGATCACACAGCTAGCTAAATACTAAGTGCCAGATGCTGAATTTGAATTCAGGTCCTCCTGACTCCAGGACCAATGTTCTATCCATTGAACCACTTAGCTGCCCCAAAGAATGTGTTTTTAAAAAATATGTCCCTGTTTTGAGTGATTATAGAACTCATTGGGAATTCTCATCAGTTCTACACTATCTGTATATTTAAATTGTCTTTTGTTCTTTGAATTGATTTTCCTATTTGTACATTATGTTTCATGAGGACAGAAACTGGCATTTTGTCTTTCTCAGATTAGCACAGTTCTTTATGCAGACCAAGTATTCTCTATCACTTTTTAATTTTTTCCTTGAGGTTTATTTTTTCTTTGATTTGCCTGTATTTGACATATACTTACTTAGGGTAATTATATTTTCTGATATTTGAGTAGGGGAAAGATTGAGGCAGGGATGTCAATTATTATTAGGTTCTTGCCATACTATAGGTAATTGGGGAGAAAGGGCCTTAACTAAGTTGATAGCTGTGTATGTGAAGAGGGATCAGATGCAGGAGATGTGGAGATAAAAACAGATCAAGTTACAACATTGGAGATCGAAAGAATGGTGATGCTTTTGACAGAAATTGAAAAATTTGGAAAGAAAAAGTGGAAGAATTGAAGGATATGGGTGGAAAGATCATTTCTATTTTGTACATGTTAAGTTTGAGATATGTCTGGAACATCCAATTCAAAATATTTTATTCATGGTAAGTAATTGGAATTGAAGCTTAGGGAAAGACTGGGTCTGGATTTTTCTTCGCCAATAGTCAATTCCATGGGAGCACCAAAATAGATTATATAGTGAAAAGATGAAGAAGGCTCGTGATAAGACCAGTAATGGTAAACCGTTGCAATTGTGGTTGATGAAGCTGAGATAGGAAGGCAGGAGTAAGCAAGGATAAGGAGTGCCAGAAGAAAGCCCAGAAAAGAAAAAATATATATTCTGGAGAATATATTCAACAATAATAAATATAGCAGGTCAAGAAGTATGCAGGCTAGAGAAAAAGCCCTATTTTTTAATTCTGAGATCATTGGATATTTTAAAGAAGACTTTCAGGTGAGTGATGAATTCAGAAACTAAGTTGCAAAGATTGAGTGAGAGAAGTGAAAAATGAAGCCAGCAAATATATGCAACATTTTTCTAGGAGTTTGCATGGGGGAAAGTCAAGAGTTGGGGAATGACCGTTTAGAACAACTGACAGGGTCCGGGAACAGTGTTTTTTGTTTTGTTTCAATGATGGAGATAAAGAGTAGGAAAGGAGATTAGTAAGGGAGGGGGTTGAAGATTTAAGGAGAGAATAATTGTTGACATTATGCTTGAAAAGGGAATGGGCAAACGGATCGGGTTTGGCTCCACAAGAAGGGTTACCTCCTGAATTGGGAGAAGTAAGACTAGAGTGGGAGGATAATGTCAAAGGATTTTGAGATGAAGGAATGAGGTGATCAGTTGAAAATAGAGGGTTGGCAAAAGATGAAAAAGCTACTGTGGTGAATGTGATTAGGAATTAGGGAATGAAAAAGTAGTGTTGCAAACTTCTCAGAGGAAAATGCTTTCTTAAGGAATTATACAATGAGTGAGAAAGGCTTCTTATATATAAGGTACAACTTAAACTTAGACCTGAGGGAAATGAGAGAAGCCCAGAGGTGAAAATAAGGACAGTGTTTCCAGCATGGGTGACAGCACTTGAATATTGTATTTCATCCAGATGGATAATATTTGCCAAGAAATGAACTATATTAATGGGGGGTTAAGAATCTGAGAGCAGAAGACAGTGTAATATAGTTAAGGTATCTGACAAATAGAATTGATGCAAGAGGAAAGTTTGAGAAAGGATTATCTTGGTAAAAGCAACAAATAGATTTAGGTCCCGTGAGACCGCGTCAAACAATGATCAGAGCTTATAGTCTGTCTGATGGAAGATTTGATTTTATAATTAAGAAAGAATACTTCTGGGTAATGATCTTTTGGATAATGATGATTTGTGAGGATGATTACTAAAATGTATTCCCTTTGTTGATAATGTCAAAATGTAATATTTCAAATTTAAAACCTCACTAAATACTTGGTTACCATATTTTTTTTAAAGATTTTTCAAGGCAATGGGATTAAGTGGCTTGCTCAAGGCCACATGACTAGGTAATTACTAAGTGTCTGAGGTTGGATTTGAACTCAGGTACTCCTGACTGCAAAGCCAATGCTCTATCTACTGCGCCACCTAGCCGCCCCCATATTTTTCTTTGAATATCACTCTGGAATTTTAAATAAGTGTTGACATTTCTTGCATCTCATGTTATCATGGTAATTTATAACTATCAATCTTTGCTCTTTTTTTTTCTTGCAAGGCAATGGGGTTAAGTGGCTCGCCCCAAGGCCGCACAGGTAGGTAATTATTAAGTGTCTGAGGCTGATTTGAACTCAGGTACTCCTGACTCCAGGGCCGGTGCTCTATCCACTGCCATCTAGCTGCCCTGTCTTTGCTTTTTTTGGGGGGGGGGGGGAGGTTTGCAAAGCAGTGGGGTTAAGTGACTTGCCCAAGGTCACACTGCTAAATAGGTATATATAAGTATTATTGGTGTGAAGTGAACTTTTAACTCTGTTCCTCCTGATTCTATCCACTGTACCACCTAGCTGCCCTTCAGTGTCTGCTTCTTAAAGGGTTCAAGAAAAAAGTAAAATGGGTCCTAAAAATCAGAATTTTTTTAAAAATTTAAAGCAGTGGGGTTAAGAGTGACTTGTCCAAGGTCACACAGGCAGGCAATTATTAAGTGAGGCTGAATTTGAACTCAGATTCAGTGCTCTATCCACTTTGCCACCTAACTGCCCCTAGTCACAGAAAATTTTTAAAAAGGTAGTGATTCTCCAAGTGTGATCCAGGGACCTTGCCAAATCAGCTGCAGAATCCATACTATTTTTATACTAAGACATTTCAATGTCTTTATCTCAGTAAATATTTTTAGACTAGCTCACTTCATGACTCAAAGCAAGTCATTGAGCCTCATTTTTCTCATCTGCTAAATGGAGATAACAATACCTCTCCTGCCTTATTCCTAGATCAGTTCTGAGGATAAAGATAGATAATTATGGTATGTGGGGTAGAACCTTGAAAATTGAAGTGCTCTAGAAATTATTCATTATTACAAATTACCCTTAAATAGTGAAAGCTTTTTGGGTGAGTCCTCAACAGATTATAGTATAAAGGGTTCTTGAGAACAAAAATTTTGAGTACTACTTTGTGGAAGTACTTAAAGAGCCCTTGCCCCTGAAGTAATCTAGTTTAAGTTTTTTCTACCACCCTCCCCTTCCTCCTTCCCATGGCATCAAACAACCTGGTATAAGTTCCACATGTTCAATTTTGTTTAACATATTTCCATGATAGTCATGCTTCACAGATTATTTTCAAAAATTGAGAAGGAATCCCATTTTGAAAGGTAATCTTTATATCCACGTAAACCAAAGAAAAAATGCAGAAATAAAACTATAGACTAATATTAATAAGCATAGACTCAAAAAAATTTCTTTTAGGTATTTGCAAGGCAATATGGGTTTAAGTGACTTGCCTGCCCAAGATTACACAACCAGGTAATTATTGGCTGAGGTTGGATTAGAATTCAGGTCCTCCTGACTCCAGGTCTGGTCCTCTATTCACTGCACCACCTAGGTGCCCCTAGACTCAAAAATTTTAAACAAAATCCTATCAAACTACAGTGATTTATATTGGAGATCAATGATCCAAGAGAGTTATACTAGGAATGCAAGGACTTTCTAAAAAAAAAAAAACCTAAAACCAAAACTTTTGATTGAAGTTTTTCTTTCTTATCTCACTATATAGCATCCTATACATTCAAATTGGTGGATTGTAGTTTTTGTTGTTTCGTTTTTTGGAGAGGGGGGAAAAAAGTTGAGAAAGTCCAAAAATATGTGCAATATGTAATGCTTGTGCATCTCCTGCCTCCAAAAGGTGTAGTTTAGGAATATCTTCTCTTCATTAAAGTCCCATTTGATTTTTTTTTTTTTAGGTTTTTGCAAGGCAAATGGGGTTAAGTGGCTTGCCCAAGGCCACCCAGCTAGGTAATTACTAAGTGTCTGAGGCAGGATTTGAACCCAGGTACTCCTGACTCCTGGGCTGGTGCTCTATCCACTGCACCACCTAGCCGCCCCAACCCATTTGATTAAAAAAAAAAACATGTAAAACATCTGTCTGACTTTATTACCATGAACGGGAACAATTGTCTTTAATAGTCTGTGTTAATACTGATAATAAGAGACCGAATGGCATCTAGATTGAATCTGAAAGATTTACCTTTGTGGGAATAATAGTATGAACTTTCTCAATGCCTCCAGGCCATTTCTAAGCAGTTGCAGTTTTTTATTGACAGACTGCTCACCTGGATCTCCCTATCCTGAAGAAGTAAACAAGTCCAGACCAAAGCAAAAACAAATTGATATTCTTGTTCTGTTTTCCTTTTTTTTTTTTTTTTTGTTTTTTTTGTTTTTTAGGTTTTTGGCAAGGCAATAGGGTTAAGTGGCTTGCCCAAGACCACACAGCTAGGTAATTATTAAGTGTCTAAGGCCAAATTTGAACTCAGGTACTCCTGACTCCAGGGCTGGTGCTCTATTCACTGCGCCACCTAGCCACCCCATTTCCATTCTTAGGTAAGGATAGATACTGAACTTGTGCTTTCATTGGTCTGGGGAATCTCTCATTAGGAAACTTCCTATGCAATTTATAATCTTAGAGAGTTGCCCAGGATGCTGCAAGTTTAAGTGATTAGCCAGTCTGTTGAAGGTAGTACTTGAACCTAGGTCTGCTGGGCTCAGATCAGTACTTTAGCTACTATGTAATAATATCGTCCGTGAAACTTTTCCCCCAAAATTTTCTTTTGAAACATTGGCTTAGTTTTTTTGCTAAGCTATTAAATGGCATTTTAATTTCTTCAAAGTATTTATTTCCAATCACAAAGCCTGAGAAGGTTTAAGCTTTCCAACCACCTAACTACAGTCAAAGTCCAGGGAAGAGAGAACACTTCTCTTTTGTAGTCTGTAGGCCAGCCAATTGTTTCTCTTCCAAGAGAGGAATTGGAATTAAAAAACATGAATGCCTCCCTCTGGTCTGGGGCCATAGTTCATTATTGAATGCCAAAGGTGTGCTCCAATTCCCTAAACAGACAGTCTTAACTTCCCCTTTTCCCTTTCATTTATAGGTTGGTTTTTGCTGACCAGTGTCTCCATAATTACTTTCAAGATGTCATGCCCAGGGGTGGCTAGGTGGCTCAGTGGATGGAGCACCCGCCCTGGAGTCAGGAGGACCTGAGTTCAAATGCGACCTCGGACACTTAATAATTACCTAGTTGGGTGGCCTTGGGCAAGCCACTTAACCCCATTGCCTTGAAAAATCTAAAAAAAAATGTCATGCCGTAATTACTTCCTTTTGGTTTCTCTGACATCAAAGATCTTTTACACAGTGTCAGAGATAAGTAGTGGCTTGTTGTGTCTTCCCCTTCACAGATGAATAATTTTTTTAAAAAATTGAGAACAGAGCCTTTCCTCACCCTGATGTTCCTGACTTTACATTATAGAAAGGAAAGAAATAAACATTTATTAAGTGCCTACTATGTGCTATGCCCTGGGCTAAGTGCTTTACAAGTATTATGTCATTTAATTTTCACAACTATCATCTTCATTTTGCATTTGAAGAACTGAAATAGCATTTGAGTGGCATGCCCAAGATCATACAACTAGAAAGTGAGGTTAGAGCTGAACACAGATCTTTTTTACTTCAGATCTAGTACTGCTCCTCTAGCTCAGCTAGAGTTGCCACCCCTCTACTCAAAGGAAGCTTTGTTACTAAGATCCAAACCTCAGTTTTGTCGCAATTAGGGGGCTAGGCTAGGTCACTGTTACATATTTTCTTCATTGTCTACAAGGTACTGTCTTCCTATATCCTAGTGGATCCACAAGCCCTGAATGATCTTGAGTTTTAAGGTTTTGAGAATAGGCTTGGTGACTTAACCAGATATAAAACAAAGTACAAAACTACTACAAGCCTCAAATTTTAGTGGCCTCAGGTACCCAGAGAAGGATCAGCATTTTCTAAAGCATCTAATTTGAACTTTATTCTATTACACAACTATTTTGTCAGCAGAGAGCAGTCATTCATTTCCTTTCAACTATGAGTCTGATTGAGATCTCAGAGGGAGAATTAGGATTATGATTAGCGTCGTAGGATTACATTAGGTTAAATTCATAGATGAAAGCAATGAGTGGGGAGTATGAATGGTAACAGACAAAGAATTATAATTGGAAGGGACCTTTGGAAATGTCAATCCTCATCCTAAATCCTAGAGAGAAAGTAACTTGTTCATTTGAAAGATGAGAGGGTTCAGAAACTCAGTAATTATCTCAAGTTCTCATCTTATTAATCTTTGACCTGTTTATTTTTTGTTAAAGATTTTATTTTGAATTTTACAATTTTCCCTTAATCTTACCCCCCCCCCCCACAGAAGGCAATTTGTCAGCCTTTACATTGTTTCCATAATGTTCATTGATCCAAATTGAGGGTGATGTGAGAGAAATCATATCCTTAAGGAAGAAATACAAAGTATAAGAGATAGCAAAATCAGACAATATCATTTTTTTCTTCTAAATTTAAGGTAATAGTCATTGGTCTTTGTTCAAATTCCACAGTTGTTTCTCTGGATACAGATGGTATTCTCCATTGCAGCCCCAAAATGTCACTGATGTTGCACTGATGGAATGAGCAAGTCCATCAAGTTTGATTATCGCCCCCATGTTGCTGATAGGGTGTACGGTGTTTTTCTGGTTCTGCTCATCTCGCTCAACATCAGTTCATGCAAATCCCTCCAGGCTTCCCTGAATTCCCATCTCTCCTGGTTTCTAATAAAACAATAGTGTTCCATGACATACATATACCAGTTTGCTAAGCCATTCCGCAATTTAAGGACATTTACTTAATTTCCAATTCTTTGCTACCACAGATAGGCCTGCTATGAATATTTTTGTACAAATGATATTTTTACCCTTTTTCATCATGTCTTCAGGGTATAGACCTAGTAGTGGTATTGCTGGATCAAAAGGTATGTACATTTTTGTTGTCCTTTGGGCATAGTTACAGATGTCTCTCCAGAAAGTTTGGATGAGTTATGACCTGTTTATTCAAGTTACAGATCCAAAGGAATAAGAAAGGTGGGGTATGGTCTCTGACTCAAAAGATGGAAGACACATGATTCCATAGATCCACTTTTGTGATTAACACCATAATATTAAATGAGAGTTTTTACTCAGAATAAGTTTAAATCATTAGAATGCAAAATTCATTCCTGGACATCTAATATATCTGAGGATGTTCTCACCCAAGAGCCCTATTTATTACTCAGAAAATTCTCCTGGGCAATTTTATTCCTGGTAACAAAATGATAGTAAATCAAGAATCTCTTCCATAATAATTTTGCCTTTTGGATGTTCATCATCAAACTATTCTTCTCTTGTATGTGTGCTTTTCCATTTTTTTTGTCCTTTAATGTTTCCTCTTCTACTTCCTATCCCTTAGTCTTGAGGGAACCCCATATTTCCTTTTACCTTAATCTCTATGCGTTCTTTGACACTTAAACACTCTCATGGCTTTTATTACCCAACTATGCAGTGAGTCCCAAAACTTGCTCTACAACTTCACCTTCCTAGCACTCCACTCATATATTTTCACTTGTCTGCTAGATAGTTTCACCTATATGACTAATCAGCATCTCAAAGTCAACGAGTCTAAAATTGAACTCATCACATCCCCTACCCTAACATCTCTGACTGGTACCATCATTCATTTATTCTGGCTGCATATTATTCAACTGTTTTTCAGCTCCACTGCACTTAAATCCAATCAGTTGGAATATCTTGTTTATTCTTTCTCTGTAATAGTCAGAACTCCCCATAGAACTAAGTTTTTTTTATATTCTCATTTCTTTTCACTTAGGCATTTGTAATGACTTCTAATTTATCTTACTACCTCTAGTCTATTTGGAATATAATCCATCATTCACTTTACTACCCATGTAATCTTCCTGTTTTCACATTGATTAAATCACTCATTACCTAGTCAATAAGCCCTTACTAAGTATTTTCTATATGCCAATTATTGGGAATATAAATAATTAAAAAAAGTTGATCCCATGGGGCAGCTAGGTGGCGCAGTGGATAAAGCACAGGCCCTGGAGTCAGGAGTACCTGGGTTCAAATCCAGTCTCAGACACTTAATAATTACTTAGCTGTGTGGCCTTGGGCAAGTCACTTAACCCCGTTTGCCTTGCAAAAACCTTAAAAAAAAGATGATCCCTATTCTCAAGGAATTTAAATTCTAATGGAGGTATGAAGAAGAAAGTGTGTGTGTGTGTGTGTATGGGAAATGTCTGGAATATCATGAGTAAAGCTGGTAAAGGAGTGTGTATGCCTGGTAGGAGTACCAATTTTGTATCTACAATTCTGCCTGATTTCAGCTTCATGGAAGAAGATGCCCCTCCTATGATGTTGTTCATCATCTCTTTTTTCTTTTTCTTGAATATATTTCTTATTCAATTACATGCAAAGACAGTTTTCTACACATTTTATGAGATTTCGAGTTCCACATTTTTCTGTTCCTCTCTTCCCTGTACAGTGAGTAACCTGCTATAAGTTATATCTGTATAACTTCATTGAACATATTTCCATATTAGAGATGTTGTGAAAGAGGAATTGGAAAAAAAGCATAAAAACAAGTTTTAAAAATGGAAAATAGTATGTTTTGTTCTGCATCCAGACTCCATAGTTCTTTTTCTGGATATGGATGGCATTTTTCCATCACAAGTCCTTTAGCATTACCTCTTACCATTATGCTGCTGAACAGTAGTAAGCTCATCATTTGTAATCTAGTCATCATGTTGCTAACAGTACCTCCTGCCTCGGCTTCTCCATTGATTAAAGGGATGGAGGTTGGAGTTACCAAAGTCCTCCCAAAGCCAGCTTTTGGGGTGGGAAGAAATTGGATGTCTTCCACTGGTAGAATAGCAATCCTGTGTGAAACAAGATTTCAAAAATAAAGGCCAGATAATTGAAGCTGGTTACACATATTTTGGAGTGGCCGCAGTGAAGGGCAGTGGTTTTGCAGTCAAATCTAATCAGGTCAGCCAGTTTGCATATTTCCCATGAGCTATGAATGACAGGCTTATGACAATCATATTGCCACTTGAAGGAAAAGTGCCTATGCTCCCACTGTGATGAACCCTGATGAAATCAAAGAAAAATTTTAATGAAGACCTGGAGACCTTTATCTTAAATGTAGTAAAGGACTTAACAATTCTGGGTGATTTTAATGCTAGAACAGGTTCAGATGACCAGACATGGTAGGGAGTCCTTGGGAAGAATGGAGTTGGAAGAAACAACAGCAACCTGACTACTGAAGACTTGTGCATCTCATGACCTCATCATGCACACTTTCTTCCATTTACTTAAGTGCAATAAAACTTTGTGGATATACTCTCATAGCAAATGTTGGCATCTAATAAACTATGTGATTGTAAGGAGGAGAGACAGGATGTGAGTGACAAAGGCAATATCTGGTGCAGAGTGCTGGACTAATAACAGACATATCCTCTACAAGCTACATATTCACATTCAACTGAAGTGGTGACCCCAAACTAAATTGACCACCAGAAGGATTAATTTCAAGAGATTAGAATGCTTTCTTTTTGGTGCCATACCAATCAAACCACCAAATAATTATTTTACTGAGCTAGAAGAAAAAAAACAGTAATAAAATTTATCAGAAACAACAAAAGATCAAGAATAGCAAGGAAAGTGATAAAAAATGTAAAGGAAGGTGGCCTATCTCTATCAGATCTAAAACTATACTATAAAACAGCAGTCACTGCCTGCTACTGGTTAAGAAATAGAGTAATGGATCAGTGGATTAGGATGGATTCAAAAGGAACAGTAGTAAATGACTACAGTAATTAACTTTGACAAACCCAAAGACATTAGCTTCTGGGATAAGAACTCATTATTTTACAAAAATTGTTGGGATAACTAGAAAATAGTGTAGCAAAAACTAGGTATAGACCTACATCCCACACCCTATACCAAAATAGGTTCAAAGTGGGTACAGGATTTAGAAATAAAGGGCAACACCATAGATAATTTAGTAGACCTATGTAAAGGGTATAAATTTATGTCCAAATGAGAAATCGAGTACATTATAAACTGCAAAATGCATGATTTTGGCTATAAGGAAGTTTTATAGTAATAAAATCAATGCTGCTAAAATTAGAAGGAAAGTAGAAAACTGGGAAACAATCTTCAAAACCTAGGAGTTCTTATAAAGATCTTTCTAAAATATATGGAGAACTGCATAAAATATATAAGGCTGCAAGTCATTCCTCAATTGATAGTCTAAGGATATGAATAGATTAAGAATATTAAGAATAAATTAGGAAATTAAAGCTATACATATAATCACATGGAAAAAGCTCCTCATTACTGATTAAATAAATGCAAAGTAAAACAACTCTGAAGTATCACCTCATACCCATCACATTGGCTAAAATGACAAAAAGGGAAAATGATCAATGTTGAAGAGGTTGTGGGAGGATTAATCATTGCTGGTAGAGTTGTGAGCTCATCCAACCATACTGGAGAGCAATATGGAGCTATGCCCAAAGAGCAATAAAACTGTTCATACTTTTGACCCAGCAATTTCAATTCTAGGCCTCTATCCAGAAGAAATCATAAAAAATGGGACAAGACCCACATGTTCCAAAATACTCATAGCAGTTCTTTTTGTAGTAGCAAAGAATTAGAAATTGAGGGGATGCTAAAATCAATTGGGGGATGGCTAAACAAGTTATAGTACATGAATAGTATGGAATGCTATTGTTTTTTGAGAAATGGTTGGACTACAAAGAAGCATGGAACGAGTTACGGGATCTGATGCTGAGTGAAGGGAACAGAACCAAGAGAACATCCTACATGTTTAATAACAACACTGAGTTGATAAACTCTGATGGATGCAGCTGCTCTCAGCAGTTCAGTTAAACTGACTGGACAATGTTATCCCCATCCAGAGGAAGAAAAACAAAAGAAGCCTTCAGAATCTGATGAACTCTACATTCACTTTTTCAAAATATATCTCATATATTTCATTCCTTTAATCCTAATTTCTCATACTGAACATGACTAATCTATAAACATACTTAACACGAATGTATATGTACAATATTAAACTGACTGTTCAATACAGAGGGGAGAGAAGTGGGAAGGGAGGATGGAAGGAAATTTTGTAACTTAAAAATATACATAGGCATGTGGATGAATGTTGAAAAACTTTCATACCATGTATTTGGAAAAAATAAAATATCAATAAAAAAAGAATGCTTCTCTGTGAACAGTTTGTTGCTGACTTGGAGGGAAAGGTGAACCAACACATAGTTGGCAATACTGGAGCAGAAAAGTAGTGGGCAGCTTTCAGAATTTTGTGTATAACACTGCACTTGCTCATCTGGGTCAGAACACTCACAAGCATCAAGACTGATTTGATGAAAATGATAGGAAAAATACAGAAGCTGCTAAATGAAAAAATGAAAACTCCACAGGGTTTACTAGCAAGATACTTTATCCTTTTTCAAGAAGACAGCATTTAATTCCTTAGAAATTAAAGTACAAGTGAAGTTTAGAGAGATTCAAGATTCTTGACTCAGTAAGAAGATAGATGAATTTCAGTTTTATGCAGATAGTAAAAATCCAAAGTACTTTTATGATGCCCTGAAGGCTATTTATGAGCTAAAGATGTATGGTGTATCTCAACTATTTGGTACTGATGGAATCACAGGGAGAAGACCCTAGTGAGAAGTACTGAAGACTTCCATAGTGTTCTTAACAGACCATCATTGATCAAAAATCATCGACTGTTTACCTCAAGTTGAAGTCAGTCTGGTCCTAGTTGAAGTTTTAGTTGAAGAAGAGGTTTTGATTACCATTGGGCTTCTTTCATGTGACAAAATAGCTGGTGCCTGATTCTATTCCAGTTAAGATTTATGAGGTGGGGAGGTCCATTGCTCATCCAAAAACTGACTGAAATTTTCCAGTTTATATGACATGAAGAAATTATCCTCCAGGAATTCAAGGATTCTTCCATTGTCCATCTCTATCAAGGTAAAGAGAATAGATTGTCCTATGACAATCACAGGAGTGTTTCTCTTTTAGTCATTGCTGGTAAAATTCTTACCAGAGTCCTCAGTAGGCTAATCCTTCACCTGGATGATGGTCACCACCCTGAGAGTCAGTGTGGCTTCAGAAAGGGTCAAGGAAGAGTTGATATGGTATTTGCTGCCCCACAACTCTAGGAGAAATTCCAGGAGCAGAACAGAGATTTGTATACAACATTTGTAGATCTGACCAAGGCTTTTGATACCATCAGTTGTGATGGTTTATGGAAAGTTATGTCAAAATTTGGTTTCCTGGAGAAGTTCATCATATTGTATGCCTGTTCCATGACAGTGTGCTTTCCTGGGTTTGATTGGTGGGGGATGCTCCAGGGATTTCCCAGTCATCAATGTAGTGAAACAAGTTTGAGTCCTTCCTCCTATGCTTTTTTTTTTTTTTAGGTTTTTTGCAAGGCAGTGGGGTTAAGTGGCTTTCCCAAGGCCACACAGCTAGGTAATTATTCAAGGGCTGAGTCTGGATTTGAACTCGGGTACTCCTAACTCCAGGGCCGGTGCTCTATCCACTGTGCCACCTAACCACCCCCCCCTCCTATGCTTTTTAGCATGATGTTTTCAATCATATTGTCAAACATGGGGATAAGCATGGCATCAAAATCAGCTACCACACTACTGGTAATTTCTTCAACTTGAAAAGGCTCCAAGCCAGGAAAAAAGTATTGGGAATGTTGGTGCATAATCTTCTGTTTGTGGATGATTGTGCACTCAGTACAACCTCTGAAGTTGAGGTACAACAAAATATGGATGAATTTCTCTGCTGTTTGTGCTAATTTTGATCTAACAATTACTATCAAGAAAATAGGTGCTCCATTAGCTAGCACCACACCATCCATATGTGGAACCATTGGTTACAGCAAATGGAGAAGTTTTGATTACCTTGGAAGTATATTTTCCAGTGTGGTACAATGAGGTTGGTATATGCATTGCCAGAGTCATCTCATTTGGGAAGATTGAGAGAAAGTGTGGGAACAAAGAGGTATTACAGGGACCACCAAACTGAAGGTATTGTGTTGATCTTGTTGTTATGTCTGTGAAATCTGGACAGTCTACCAGCACGACAACAGGAAACAATTGCTTCCACTTAAATTGTCTTAAGGAAAATTCTACAGATTAGCTGGCAGGATGACATACCAGACATTTAGGTCCTTTTTCAAGATGCCAAGCATTCAAACATCAGAGATCACACAATGAACTGGCCATGATGTTTGGATGCCAGGCATATGCTTTCCATAAACACTATTAGATGGAGAACTCACATAGGGCAAATGCTCACTCTTGGGTCAGAAAAAGTGATACAGGGACACTCTAAAAGTCTCTCTTAAGAACTTTAGAATTGATTGTGTAGCATGGGAGGTACAGGCATGCCCTCATTAGAGAAGGCATTATGCTCTATGAGCAAAGCAAAATTAAAGTAGCTCAAAGGTAACATGAGATGTGTAAGTTTACAGTACCCACTACAGGTTTTCACATGAACAATTTGTACCCGACCTGTGACAGAGCATTCTGAGTTCATATTGATCTGATCAACCAAAGTGGAACACTCGAACATGGTGATATAATTTTGGTCTTCTTTGATAAAGGAGGACAAAAACCAACCTGCATTTACATATTCACAGGATCACAGAAGGAATTTTAGGGGCTATCTGTACACAAACAGAGTTTCTACTATAAAATATCTATTAAATGCTTATCCAGTTTGTTTGAAGATCTCCAAGGAGATGAATATAGCCCATTCTCTTTTTGCATAGTTCTAATTGTTAGGACAAGGGGGAGGGATAACCTTCCTAACCAATGTGAAGGTAACCCACATTTAAAGAAAATAGTGGTAGTTATTAATCCTCTCAAAGTAGGTTGGTGGTTTTTTTAAATGATTTCCTAATCACCTTTTTAAGGCATTAATGTGATTTGACCCCCCTCCACCTTGTTATTTTATTTCCAGATATTTTGCATGTTGGTCCCTCTGCCTTACAATTGTATTTTTAGCATAGAACTTTTCTATACATACATGATCAAATTTGACTTTTCCCCAACATCCTTCTCTTCAGAATCACTTCTTTTTCCTCAAGATGAAATTGTGATGTTAAGGTCCAAATGTGGTAATTCCACTTTTCTTAATAGGGGGAGGAAAACCTTTAAAATGTTCTTTTCAAAATTTTTCCATTTTAATGTTTTGATTCTTTTCCATTTCCATTCTTCAATGCCATTAGAATGACTTTGTTTAGCTGAATATCTTTACACTGGTTTTAACCTCTACTTCTGTTCTCTGCTTTATAAAAAATGCAGTACATAATCATCTATCATCCTTTGTAAAGTTTTTAATAGACATGTATATTCTAACGCAGTATGGTCTTTGGCAGATATCTTTCTTTCATTGGTAAATAAGTCATCTTAGTCAGATGCTTTCTAGGCTTTTGGTCTCACTACCAATTAATTTACATTGGTATAACTTCTGAATGAAATTATTAGTTAAGTAAATAATTAGTTAGCTTTTGTTGTCCATTTCCCATTTTTAAAATTTTCAATAATTTGTTTAAATAAGGCAGGATTAAATCTTTTAAAAACTGTATACCACATCTCCTCTCACCTCCATTCTTATTTAAGTTCTGATTCTAGTTTTGATGAATTAATGGTCTGTGATAAGAATAATCACTTTTTAATAATGAATCTTTTTCTTGATGATAAAGCACCCTAAATCAGAATGAATTTCCACTTAACTTTCAGTTAGTTAGAATTCCATGCTTTTAGTACAGAAGAACATCTAATTTGTGGTCAAATTAAATGAATTTCTCTGCTGTGACTTGATAATATAGGCAATGGAACAATCTGTTGTGTTGAATTTTAAGGAATATCATGCTTTTTTGAGAACAAATACTATTTTTTGTGGGTGCTCTTTACTATCATAATTTTAATTGTCAAGAATATTCAAAATAGCTAAAATCAGACGTTCCCAAAAGTCATAGTATCATTTAGAAATGAGAAATATATGTGTATGTATATTTAGTATGTGTAGGTTTGCAAAGTTTCCTTATTCATTATGTCACTAAGTCTCAAAACAACTCTTTGAATTTTTAACTTCATTTTATAATTCAAGGAAAAGGTTCAGAGAAATTAATTGATTTGTTCTTGACCACACAGTTAATTCTTAGAAGCAGGGTTTGAACTCAGGTATTCCTGATCACAAGTCTAGCATTCTTTTCTGCCAGGGAGTACAGATTTCAGCCTTTCTCATATTGTACATATATTCTTCCATAAAATCTCCAGAGAGAATCTGCCCAATATAGTAAAGAATTTCTTCTGGGTCATTTAACATTTCAAATGTATCAATACAATCTTTGGACTGTTGACTTCTGTGGCAACCTCTCTGCTCATGACTTATCCATCTTTGCTGTGCATACATTTTCTTAATATCTTTTATGTCATCACTTGGGTACAAGTCATCATTGATACAGTGGTGCACTGTATTCATTGTTGTTATGCTATTTTGTCATGCCCTTTGGGTCATTCTTAATTTTGGTTCTTCAGAAAAGATAGTATTATGTGATCATTTCACATTATTAGTAGAATAAAACTTAAATATATGAAATTTTGCATGAAAAACTATTTAAGACAATTGAAAATATCATCTAGATTCTTAAACAAAATTCAATCTACTCCCTTCTATTAATACTGAACCCAGTCTGTTATCCATTTGCAGTGACATTATACATTAGATATACTGATAGACTAATCCAATAGGTTGTATATCCATCTGCTGAATACAATCTAGGCAATAGACAATTGTACACGCTTCATTTTTCCTACATGGATTGTTCATCTGATTTCTTTTGAGTGGCTGTAGATTTCTTTGAAAAGATCCTGTAGAATTCTGAGTTTTGATTTAATTAGAATAATGTCATCTTCAAGTAAGATAATCTCGAAGATGTTATGGAAATTAAGCATAGGTCACTTGCTCTGACAGCAGTGCAATCTTTTGGAGGTGATAGGATCAGAAATATAGAACTGGAAGAGAGAGGTGAAGCAATTTAGCAACTAGTCCACTCCCATTTTATATAGGAGAAAAGTGAGGCCTTGTTCACATTAATTGACTTATAAATAGTAAGTAGAAGGGACAAGGTTCTAACTCAAGTACTATGGCTTCTAAGTTCACGGTTCTTCTACTTCAGCATACTGTGTCCTGTTTTCAGCCTTACATGGTCTTTATTCAGTCATGTAACAAGTCCTTATTAGTAGCCCAGGCATCTATTCTTGGAACTGTATGTTTAACATCTTTTATCAATGTTTTGAATGAAACCTTTGAAGGTATACTTGTCAAAACTGCAGGTGGATGTAATAGCATAAAATTCAATGGGATAAAAGTATGTAGTTCTTCACTTGGATACTGAAAAAAAAGTTTCACAAGTACAGGATCTGGACACATAGCCAGACAACAATTTCCATTTAAAAAAGATCTATGGAGATAAGAAAACTAAAGCTCAGTATGAGTCAAATATGTGACATGGCAGACAAAAAAATATTATTGCTATCTTAGGTTGTATTAAGAAAAAATATTAGTATCCAGAATGAGAGAGCTGATATTTCCTATGATCAGGTCAGGTCACATTTGAAAACTATATTCAGTTTTGGGGGGATTACATTGTAGAAAGACCATGAAGAATGAATCCAGAAGACACAGGAGCTTCTTGTGACCAGGAAGGTTATTAACCTGGAGAATATGCAGTACAGAATCAATTTGAATGAATTGTGTTTGTTTAGCCTAGAAAGGAAATTTGGATAATGAAAGCAGTTTCAGATATTTAAAAGGCTAGAATGTAAAAAAATGAAAGAATAATTGAATCTTTTTTCTCTCCCTATCCCCAAATAACTAATCTCCACTCATTGGTATTTAATTTAAATATATTTTGTTTATACTTATGGATAAAAATAATATAATGATATGTTCCTTGAGGATAGGAATTGTTTCACTTTTGGCTTTGTGCTCCTGGAGGCCAAGACAAATCCTGGGGACACATTAAGATTTAATCAGTGCTCAGTGATTGCTTGCTTCCAGAGAGAGAATTAGGAGCACTCTGTAAAAGTTGTAGGGAGCCTTTCCGTGCTGCCCAGAAGAGGGGTCCATACGGCATTGTTCACGATTTCCATCGTAACTTTCAAGGGAAACTTTCACAATGTCCAGAGCCCTGGATGTCTTTCAGATGAAGGAGGAGGAATGTCCTCAAATTCCTCGCTGCAGGCACCCATTTGGGTGGCACCAATTTGGACTTCCAGATGGAACAGTATATCTACAAAAGGAAGAGTGACAGTATCTATATCATTAATTTGAAGAGAACTTGGGAAAAGCTTCTGCTGGCAGTTCGTGACATTGTTGCCATTGAAAATCCAGCTGATGTTAGTGTCATCTCATCCAGGAACACTGGCCAGAGAGCTGTTCTGAAATTTGCTGCTGCCACTGGTGCCACACCTATTGCTGGATGCTTCACCCTGGGCACCTTCACTAACCAGATCCAGGCAACTTTCAAGGAGCCTCGCCTCTTGGTGGTCACTGATCCTCGTGCAGATCATCAGCCTTTGACTGAAGCATCATATGTTAACCTTCCAACCATTGTACTGTGCAACACAGACTCCCCACTTCACTATGTGGACATTGCCATTCCATGTAACAACAAGGGAGCTCACTCAGTGGGTCTGATGTGGTGGATGCTAGCCCAAGAAGTCCTGCGGATGCGTGGTACCATCTCCCATGAACACCCATGGGAGGTCATGCCTGATCTTTACTTCTACAGAAATCCAGAGGAAATTGAAAAGGAAGAGCAGCCGCAGCTGAGAAGGCAGTGACAAAGGAGGAATTTCAGGGTGAATGGATTGCACCTGCCCCAGAATTCACTGCTGCTCAGCCAGAGGTGGCTGATTGGTCTGAGGGCGTCCAGGTGCCATCTGTGCCCATTCAGCAGTTCCCTACTGAAGACTGGAGTGCTCAGCTGGTTACTGAGGACTGGTCTGCAGCTCCTACTGCTCAGGCCACTGAATGGGTAGGAACTACCACAGAGTGGTCCTAAATTTTACCCAGATGCTCTAATAGTGTTGGAAAAATGCGGATGGAAAATAAACATTGGTTTCTTAAAAAAAAGTTGTAGGGAAACAGACTTAGGAATAATGTAGGGAAAGAGTTCCTCACAATCCATATGTTGTTATTAGTCATCCCTGACTCTCATGATCCCATTTGTTTTTTTTTCTTTCTGTTATTATTGTTGTCATTTTGGTATACTGGAGTAGTTTCCCATTTCCTTCTCCAACTCATTTTCCAGATTAGTAACTAAGACAAAATAAGGTTAAAAGATTTTCCAAAGTTCACACAACTAGTTAAGTGCCTGAAATCAAATTTGAACTCATCAAGATAAGTCTTCCTAATTCCAAGCCCACTGCCCTATGCATCCCATGATGGAATGAGTTCCTTTGGTAAGTACTGGTAAGTACTTTGGTGAGTTCTTCACTTGAAACATTCAAGTGGAATCCCTGCTTTTTGGGGATATTATAGAAAAAGTTCTTGTTCATAACTGAGTAATTGACATACAAAGACACTTTGATATTCTGCAGTTTTCTGCAATCTATATCATTTTATCAGACATAGACAAGTCATGAGTGTCCATTATTATTTCTGACTAATAGAGTTACAATTCTCAAGAATTATATAATCTTTCTCCCCAGGTGGGGATGTAACCAGTTTCGTCTTATTGGATAGCAGTTTTTTTTCTTTTCCCTTTTTCACCTTTTCATGTGTCTCTTGAATCTCCTGTTTGAAGTCCAAATTTTCTATTTAGCTCTGGTCTTTTCATCAGGAAAAGTTGGAAGTCTCCTATTTTGTTAAACATCCATCTTTTCCCCTGGAAGAGAAGGCTCAGTTTTACCAGATAGTGAAATCTTGGCTGCATAATGCTGCCTTGCTCTTTGGAATATCATATTCCAGGCCCTTCGATTCCTTAATGTTGATGCACCCAGGTCCTGTGTAATACTTACTGTGACTCCTTGGTAAATAAATTGTTTCTTTCTGACTGCTTGTAGTATTTTCTCTTTTATCTGATAGTTCTGGAATTTGGCCACAATGTTCCTTGGTGTTTTCATTTTGTGGTCCCTTTCAGGAGGGAATCAATGAATTCTTTCAATAACTATTTTGCCCTCTGGTTCCACGATATCAGGGCAATATTCCATCACTAAATCCTGAAATATTGGGTTCCATCTTCTTTTTAATCCTCAATGTTTTCAGGAAGCCCAGTGATTCTTAAGTTATCTCTCTTGGATCTATTCTCTAAGCCTGCCATTTTGCTGATGAGGTATTTTGTGTCTTTTCTAGTTTTTCGATTTTTTAGTTTTGTTTAATAGATTTTTGTTGCCTCATGAAGTCACTAGTTTTCACAGCTTCCAATCTTTTTTAAAGAGAAGAATTTTTCTTCATTTACCTTTTGCAATTCCTTTTTAATTGGTTAATTCTATTTTTGAAGGAGCTTTCCATTTGCTTAATTATGTCTTCCAAGGATTTGTTTTCTTGTTGCAGGGTGTTAATTTTCTCTTGTGTTTCTTTTCCCAATTTTTCCAATTGATTTTTTTGTTTTGTTTGTTTTAAATTTTATTTTTTTAGGCAATAGATTTAAGTGATTTGCCCAAGGTCACACAGCTGGGCAACTATTAAGTATCTGAGGTCAGATTTGAACTCAGGTCCTCCTGACTCCAGGGCTGGTGCTCTGTGCACTGCACCACCTAGCTGCTCCCTTCAATTGATTTTTAAACTCCTTCCTGATTTCTTCTAGGAAGTCTTTCTGGGCTGGAGACCAATTCATATTCTCCTCAGAACTTGTAGCTCTCTCTGAGTTAGGCTCTTTGTCTTTGTGGTAGCTTTCGATGGACCCCCCCCCCCCCAACCTTTCCACTGTCTTTTCTTCATTTTCCCAGAACCTTGTGTTGGGGGAGGGGGGTTGGTTCCCAGAACTTTGAAGTTGAAATCTCTAGAGGCTTAGCTCACTGGGTTTAGTAACTCCACTAGGGGGGTGCTAGAGGCTTTTTCTGGAGTGTCTGTGATCTTGATTTGTAGCCCACTCCTTAGGCCTGGAGGGTGGGTGGGTGGATAGCAGTTGCATCTAAATTATCCTTGAACATTATGTGCTGGGGCCCTTGGGCTATATAGTTAATCTTATTCATTCAGTACTGAGAGAGATCTGCTGTCCACAGCTGAGCCTGGGAGGGTGTGGGTGTTGCTACTGTGTTTGTTCTGGGAAGAGTCCCTTTCTCCCATAGGGATCGGGGGACAAAACGACTAAACTGGAATCATGGGGACTCTGCAGAAAATATGGGCCTCGTGGCTCTGCTCTTCCAGACCAGCCAAACTGACCAAATCAATGTCTAGTGAGCTGGAACTCTCCCTGTAGCTCTCCAGCCTATTGCTCACACAGCCAGAGCAGCTGTTCTCAGGTTAATCCACAGGGCTTACCCTGCCATCCTACATTGGTCTCTGCCCTCTGCTCCTGGCTCACCCATGCTCCTCTAAAACAGACCTTGTTGGTAGATGTTCTTCTCCTAGGTTCTTTTTCTGGGTATTCTAGATCTAAATTCTGTTAAGAGGCGTGATTCATATTAGTTTTGAGGGAAAGCCAGGAGACCTTAGCACAGTGCCTGGCTTCTCCCTGCCATCTTGGCCATAAGTCTCTACATCATTTTAAAAAAGAATTCTGTATTAAACTTTCATGAAATTTTCAACAAAGTTCCTTTATAAATAAAAGAAAATCTCCCTAATATTTTTAATAGAGAAGAGTTCATTTTAAATGGATTGTAACATCCAAGGAAGTATAAATAGGTATATTTTATAATTTTGAGGAAATAGTCATCTTTGAGTTATTTTAAATGGGCATTTCTATATACTTAAAAGAAAACAAAAAAGATGATTATATATGAAACCATAACTCTACAATTTATTTCATGTTTTAAAAATGATTGTGTTATCTAAAATATAGCTTTAAAAATTGTCCAGTTTATCTCTTTCTTTTCTTTATTTTATTAAAGATTTTATTTGAGTTTTGCAATTTTCCCCCAATCTTACTTCCCCCCCCCCACAGAAAGCAATTTGTCAGTCTTTACTTTGTTTCTATGCTGTACATTGATCCAAACTGAGTGTGATGAGAGTTGTCTCTCTTCTTCTGAATTTCCTTCTCTTCTGTGCATTTTTTTTTTTAGATTTTTGCAAGGCAATGGGGTTAAGTGGCTTCCCCAAGGCTACACAGCTAGGTAATTAATTATTAAGTGTCTGAGGCCAGATTTGAACTCAGGTACGCCTGACTCCAGGGCCGATGCTCTATCTAACTGCGCCACCTAGCTGCCCCATTCTGTGCATTTTAAAAAAAAGTTTCAATGACTTCTTTTATTTTTGCATCATGAGTACTAATCTCTCTTCCCCCAAAATCTCCCAAAAGGACAGTAAGTTAAAGTGCAAAAATTTGTAACAAATGAACACACTTGGTAGCTATGTCCAAAAATGTATATCTTTTCCTGCATCTTGAGTATCACCTCTCTGAAGGTGGGTAATACTCTTGATCATAGACCACTTGAAGACAAGGCATTAATCAAGAGTTCCTAAATCTTTTACATTTATTTTTCTCAACAATGTTGTCATTATATATTCTCCTAATTTTGTTTTCTTTACTAATCATCAATTAGGGCTACCCAGATTTTCTGAAATACCATTTTTTCATTATTTCTTACAGTGCAAAGAAAGGAAATTCAGAAGTCTCATGTATCTAATGCCAAATTATGTGTGCATATATTTAAGTCTTCTTTGTCTATTTCAGATAATAGTAAGACTCATCAGGTGTCCACTCACCTCATACCACACTCCAAGTTAGTATAATAGTCACATACCCCCTAATTAGAAGAAATATCAATTTCCACCCCCTTCTTCTCCTTTCTATGTTAGTATATTTCTTTTAATTTTTCTTTATCCCCAATTCAAACTGCAAGAAAAAAAAAGAATTCTGCCCTATATGATGTTTTTTTCTTGTTATTGGGAGTTTCCTCTAATAGATTCTAAAGGTGCTAAAGTTCAGAAGGGACACATTTCTTCTCCCCCATTAGAATGTAAGCACTATATTGTATAGGTCCTTCTAATTATTCGAATTTACTTATCTAAATTTCTTTGGACTGACACTTGTATTTTATAATTCCTACACTTCTCTGGTCTTTTCATCCATAATGCTTGATAATCTTCTCTCAAAAAAAATTCTCTCTGTAGGATAATATATTACTAATCTTTGAAAAGTAAGTTTTTTTGTTGTTGTTGTAAGCCTGAATCCTTTGACTTTTGGAATATTTTTGTAATATTTTGTAATATTGGATATTTTGAATATCCCTTTTCATTTTTTTAATGGATTCAAAAATGGCAATTTTATTACTATTATATTGATTTGAATACCCTTTAGAAATACAAGAGAGAAGTTTTTGGTTTTATAGACAATCTTTATTTGGTCTTTTCATTGAAATGATTACTTTGTGGATAATTAAATTATAAGAAAAAATTAAAAAATAAAATTAATCAAAAATAATGGAATAGCCCTATTAGACTGATTACAGGCAAACATGGTTCTAATTTTTAAATTTAATTTAATTTTTCCCTTATTGCATGTAAAAACAAGTTTCAACATTTCATTTTTTTAAAAAAATTTTGAGTTCTGAATTTTCTCCCTTCTTTCCATTCTAACCCCCTTTCACTGGGAAAGCAAACCATTTTGTATAGGTTAAAAATGTGTAGTTATGCAAAACATTTCCATAATAGTCATGTTATGAAAGTAAACATAGGCCTCCCTCCTGCCCCCAAAAGGAACCTCAAAAAAAAAATAAAGTTAAAAAAAAGCTTGCTTCAATCTATGTTCAGCTCTGTCTTTGGCAATGGATAGTATTCTTTATCATAAGTCCTTCAGAGTTGTCTTGGGGCACAGCATTATTGAGAAAAGGTAAGCCATTGACAGCTGATTATCCTACAATATTGCTGTTATTTTCTGCTCCTGTAAGTTTTTCCAGGTTTTACTGAGAGCATTCTGCTCATCATTGTTTATAGCAGGATGGCATTACATCATAATCATATACCACAACTTTTTAAGCCATTCTGTAACTGATGGCCATCCCCTCAATTTACAGTTCCTTGCCTCCAGAAAAAGGGCTGTTCTAAATATTCTTATTCGTATAGGTCCTTTTCCTTTCAGTTTTTCCATCTCTTCTGAAATACAGATCTAGTAGTGGCATTGCTGGGTCATAGGGTAGACATGATTTTATAACCCTTTGGGTGTAGTTCCAAATTGCTCTACAGAATTGTTGAATCATTTCACAACTCTTCCAATAATGCATTAATATATCATTTTCCCTAAATTCTTTTGCTTTCTGGAATATCATATTTCAAAACTCCATGTTCCCTTAATGTAGAAGCTGCTAAATCTTATATTATTCCAACTGTGGCTCCATAGAAATTGAATTGGTTCTTTCTTGCTGCTTGAAATATTTTCTCATTGGCCTAGGAACTCTGAGAAAATATTTCAAGCAGCAAGAAAGAACCAATTCAATTTCTATGGAGCCACAGTTGGAATAATATAAGTCACCATCCTTTTGTTCAATTCTGTATTTTAACTAATTATTTTCTTCAGTGAACTTTTGTATCTCCTTTTCTATTTGACTAGTTTTGTTCTTTATAAGCCATTTTTCTCACTGGCTTTTTGGACAACTTTTTCCATTTTGTTTTCTCTGGTTTTTAAGATGTTATTTTCTTTAGTATTTTTTTTTGTCTCCCTCATTAAGCTGCTGTCTCAGTTTTTGTGATTTTCCTACATTACTCTCATTTCTCTTCCCAATTTTTTCTTTTACTTCTCTTACTTGATTTTCAAAATTACTTTTGAGCTCTTCCATGGCCTGAGACCAGTTCATGCTTTCTTGGAGGCCTTGGATGTAGAAACTTTGACTTTTCTATCTTATTTGATCATGTATTTTGATCATCTCTAGCATTATAGTAGCTCTCTATTATCAGTTTTTTTCCCCTACTATTTGCTCTTTGACTTGATTTTAACTCTTTGTTAAGGTAGAATTCTGCTTCCAGAATTCCAGTGTAATGTACACTGTCCCAAGCTTGTGGATTTTTGCAGCTGTTTTCAGAGATACCTCTAGAGACCTACAGGTTTTCAATTCTCTACTCTTCTGGATGGGGCTTTGGTCTGGGTGGCCACAGGCACTCCTTTCTGCCCTGGATCTGTGGGGAAGGTCCCCTTTTTCTCTGTGGCAGCAAGTTCTGTTGTGCTATTACTCCTCTTCTTCTAGGTCCTAAACCCATGACTGCCACCCAGATCAGAGTTTGAAAAGCTTATGATCTTGACTTTGGTTTTCTGATACTTGAATTGCTTCTTTCCAAACTTTTATTTTTTTTCCTTTGACATGGGAATTCTCAATTTTGATTTTGATATTCTTGGGTCTTTTCCTTTTGGAATTTCTAGTTAATGTTATTTTTCAATTTTCATTTTACCTTCTAGATCTAATAGAGTTTGGCAATTTTCATTTATTATTCTTGAAATATGGTGCCCATATTTTTAAAAAGCAAAATGATATTTTCAGTGGGTCCAACTCTAAAAAGTTGCTCCTAGTCATATTTTCCTTATCAGTTTTTTTATAATAGCTATCTTACATTGTTGTTGTTTTAATATTTTGATTTTATTTGAATATTTATTGGTCTCATGGATTAATTGATTTCTGCTTGATCTATTTTAATTTTCAGAGAGATGAGAGGCAGGTAGATGGCACAGTGAATGGAATTATGGACATATAGTCAGGATGACCTGAATTAAAATCCATCCTCAGATAGTTACTTAATTATTTGACCCTGGGCAAGTTTCTTAATCTCTATCTGCTTTTTTCCCCTTATCTGAAAATGGTGATAATGCTAACACTACCCTTCTAGGTTTGTTGTAAGGACGAAATCAGATAATATTTGTAAAACACCTAAACTTTATAATACCTCTCTGTACCTCTGTTTCCTCACATATAAAAATGACTTCTATTTTCCAGCTTTACATTTATCATCCTATGGTTCCATGAGTTCTCATATTCTAAAATTTTATAACGAAATGATCGCTAAATATGAATAGATTAGACTGTAAGAAACCATGGTAGTAGTATGTTAAGTTGACCTAATTTTAAAATGATTACATTAAAAACAGTAGTTAGGGCTCTTGGCAGCAGTACCATGTGTTTCTGACATTTCTCCTAAATAGAACATCATGATGGTCAAATCTGTAGCTAGCTTATTCTTAGTTCCTTTTAAAACTCCATTCAATTATTAAGGGAGGGAACAAAATGGCAGCAACTTCTTTGAAGGATATCTACAGTGAGATAGCCCCTGAACATCAAGCAACCATTTGCTCTGCCAATGTACATGATATTTCTGTTTTGGAAAGTTTGAGAATGTTAGCCTTTAGTATCTCAGCCCATTTTATTTTATATTAATTTATTAGAAATTATAAAAAAATAAAATTATAAAAACTATTTTAAAATTTAATTTTTTTAAAAAAATGTAAAAATTATAAAAAAGTATATTTATAACAAATATGATAAATTAACATACTAAAAAATTTCTATAGCATTGTTTCATAAAAGATTGATTATATCCTAAACAAACTATATAAATCATACAAAGCTATTTTTTCAGTGACTGTTCAATTATATCTATTTGCAATGCTTTTCCTCCTGTGGTGCTTCATAGTGAGCTAGGTTTGCTCTAACTGTTTTGTTACTTTCTAGCAAATCACCATATTCCTCTTTCATCTCTGTGAATTCTAGTAAAAGCCCCTAGCTCCTATGTTAAAGTCAATTGCATTAGTTGTTTTTTTCTGATTCTTGTTTATACAATGTGTTCAGCATTCCCTACTTCTTTCAGTACATTTAGAACTGCTTTTGACTCTACTTGGTGGTCTAAGGAGACATTCTGAGAAGCCATAGTGACAGTAGAATAGCCTGTAAAGTACAACTAACTGCCAGAATCTAGTATCAATTCATTTTAAAAAGGAAATATTTAAAAAGTTTTGATACCTGAAGCTGAATGTGGATATTAACTTGTAGGTACAATCATCCATTTATGCCCTAAAATCAAGGGTTTGATTAGGTCAATTGTGTCTGGGTCCAATTGTTTTAAACACCTGCTGACAGTGGAAACTAGCTGCTTAGCGATTTCCTCTTCAAACATTGAGTCTCAAAATGAAGGAAAAGTTGATTTTTCTTTTCTTAGAAACCAGGAAAATGAGTTGGACTCAACTCCTCAAACACATTTTAATCCCACATAGTGTTTCAAAGGCAAAAATGTATTGAAAGAAAGAACTTTAATCTGGAATAAAGCAGATGATGCTGTCTGTTTTCCTCCTTCTCTTCCCCAATATTCAAGCCTAAATATGTAAATGATATGCATGTGTGAATTATCATTAGTCATTCTTTCACAAAGACTGGAAATAATTGGGGACCCTTGTGATATGCAGTGCAAAACATTAAGATTCATCAAGTTTCAATTCTTTGGTTTGTCAGCTTATCACAAACAGATGTCTGCTTTTGCAGCCCTGCTAGAAAAAAAACCATTTTTTTATCTATATTGGTGTACAATTTAGCTCTCTCCCACCCCTATAATTTGCTTAGAAATGAACTGGATCTGGCATGCTACATTTTCTATTTAATGGGCAATATTACAAACAAGATTAAAAGAAATGGCTATAAAGCTGTTGTCTTTGCAAATTTAATTTGGTGAGATCCTCACTATTAGATACAACTAATGAGTTTTTTGGATAAATTAACATGGATGATCAGGAGGCCTTGGAAGGGGAGTGATTTTCCTTGTAACCTTGCTAAGTGTATATGGGAGTTAGTCATTTACACCTCAACAATTATACAACTCTTGGACTGTTTCTTGAATCAAGAAAAGCCAATCAGGGATCAGTTGGGGTGGGGGTAAGGGGACAAGAGAGATACATTGATTATTTAGCTGAATCTTCCTCATACTTCCTTTTTTCATAATTTTATGAAATATGTGTGCTGTGATTTTTTAAATGTTATTTAAAAGTCCATTGGTACCTCAAGTTTTCAGTTCTTGAGGAGAACTCAGTTTGTTGAATGACCTCTCTGTGATAAGCCTACATTTGTAAGTATAGTAAGAATAGCACAGGATGCCATCATCACATTGATGAAGTGACAGATCCACTGGCATAGAAGATTATTGAAAGAACTTTGGGGACACAGCACCTTAAAAAAGTAATCACTGGCCTTTTTCAGTGAGAAATTTCTTTCTGTCAACCTAAATACTCAGATTCCAATCCTAAACAGGTACAATCTTGCATCATGTAGCTCAACTTTAGCTAAGTTATGGATGAGCCAAGTAATTGGCCCTTTTTTGTGTTCCCTGTTGGGTCCAGATGGTTTGTCTAAAATACTTGACTTTGAAAGATGAGTTCAATATATTTATTTAGATTTATATATAGGTTTTGCTTTCAGATCATACAACAGTTGGGAGCACTAAATTATCAAAGAGTCTCAAATTAGAAAGGACCTCTCCAGTCACCTAGGCTAACACATGGTTAAACAAGAGTTCCCTCTATGATATATTTGACAAGTGGACATCCAAAGGATATTTTTAAAAGTTAAGTTGTTGGATACATTCCCTATATAACTAGTAATCTATAGATTAGAAATTAGAAAAATATCCTTTTTTTACTGAATCAGATTTTTTTCTTTTTTTTTTCAGAACTTCATTCAAATAAGCATTCCATTCTTTGCTTGCTACTTCTTGTTTTTGGTTTTTTTTTTTTTTTTTGCAAGGCAAATGAGGGTAAGTGGCCCAAGGCCACAGGGCTAGGTAATTAAGTGTCTGAGGTTGGATTTGAACTCAGGTACTCCTGACTCCAGGGCTGGTGCTGTATCCAGTGCACCACCTAGCCGTCCCTTTGCTTGCTACTTCTGAAGAATTTTAGTTCATTGGATCTTTTTTTTGGACTCTGAAATCTCTCCTCAAATCTAGGGGAAACTATGTCATGTCATATGAGACTATGCTTGATTTTTCCATTTTTTTTTTGTCATAAACTCTAAGACCAAATGTTCACCTTTCTCCACAAATTTCCACCCCAAGCACCTGCTCTTCCTTGTTAATGAGAATCAAGCCCAGGACAATAATTCTTTACTTGTTTTCTGGAAGAAATTATCATTATTGTTATGTTACTAAAAGATATCATAATATAATTAAATAGAACAGAAGAAAAAAAAAGAACAAAAAACCCTCAGAAAATTACAATCTGCCCTATCAGAGCTAAAGTGAGTCAGCAGATATCTGTATAATTAAAATTTCTCATCACTATTTTAATGTGCTTCCATCTCAGATGTGATAATATTTCTAAAACTTTATTAAAAATTCTGTCCATGTGATTTGTTATCACTTGACTGTATCACTTCTGTTTGGGTTTCCATTGGCCTTCATATACTCTGCCCTCCTTTCCCAGTCTTCTAGATTTCCTAAGATGATTCTATCTACATAATGTACAATGCTAATTTAAATGCTGCCTCATCTCCTTTTACTTTTTTTTTTTTTTTTTTTGGATTTTGGAAGGCAAATGGGGTTAAGTGGCTTGCCCAAGGCCACACAGCTAGGTAATTATTAAATGTCTGAGGCTGTATTGGAACTCAGGTACTCCTGACCCCAGGGCCGGTGCTCTATTCACTGCACCACCTAGCCACCCCTCCTTTTATTTTTATTGTTACCACCAAGAGTCAAACTCCAATAGTAGTTTACCCTTTCCTCTTCAAAGCTCTTAGTTATATTCAAGGTTATTTACCATTTTTAATTACAATTTCTAGTTTTCCTTAATTATTCATCATTACCCATTTGTACATAGTTATTTAGGATGTAGCATTTTTCACCAGTTTTTTTTTTTACATTCTATTTCCTGTGAATGTCTGGGTATCTTCACTATTTCTCCTCATGCATTACAGTTGCTCACCATGTACCTATGTTAAAGATCTTGCTGTATAGGCAGTTTTTTCCCTTCCCTTCCTCAGTACTTTGATTTTTTTTTTAATAAACTGATAAGATTGCAGACAAATATATTTTTTGTTAGTCTTTGTTAGATGCACTTCATCCTGGGCCAAACTGTTACTTTATTCTTAGATTTTATGCTGCAAATTCAAAATTCAAACCCCATTTTCAGATACCATCTTCTTTCCCCACCAACTTAATAGTATATTATTTTTTCTAATTACATGTAAAGATAGTTTTTTCAACATTCACTTTCTTTCTTTCTTTTTTTTTTTTTGCAGGGCAAATGGGGTTAAGTGGCTTGCCCAAGGCCACACAGCTAGGTAATTATTAAGTGTCTGAGACTGGATTTGAACCCAGGTACTCCTGACTCCAGGGCTGGTGCTTTATCCACTATGCCACCTAGCTACCCCGTCAACATTCACTTTCAAAAGATTTTGAATTCTAAATTATTTCTCTTTCCCCTTCTCCCTCCCCAAGATAGCAAGCAATCTGATATAGGTTATACCTTTACAATCATATTAAACATATTTCCACATTAGTAAAGTTGTGAAAGAAGAATTAGAACAAAAGGAAAAAACAATGAAAAAAACAACAAAGAAAGTGAAAAACATAGTACTGATCTGAATTCAGACTCCATAGTTCTTTCTCTGGATGTGGATAGCATTTTTCATCATGAGTCTTTTGGAATTATATTGGATCGTTGTATTGCTGAAAAGAGCTAAGTCTATCATAGTTGATCTTGTACAATATTGCTGTTACTGTGTACAATGTTCATCTTCTGCTCACTTCATTCAGACATGCCATCTTTTTAACAAGATTTTCAACTCAAATAAACATTTCTCATCTGAAACATGTGCTTTAGATCAACAGCAGTAATGAAAATACCCCTTTTGATCCTTTCTGGATCTGGGTAATCATTTCTTGGAGTCCAAACAGTTGTTTTTTTCTTTCATGGTCCTTTTTTCTCTTTTTCATATTATTTAGTTCCAAATATTCAGTATTTCTAATTCCTGTGGTTTTTCTGTGTTACAGTTTTTCACTCACAAATTCCTGACACAGGTAAAGCTATTCCTTTCTCTCTGCAAATCCCCTTTCTTGTTTGCTTTTCTGTTGAAGACTTTCCATTTTTGTTAAAGGAACACCTCTCCCTGTGTAACTTATAGATTCCAGCAGCATTGTTGTAACTTGTTTGCCTTCTTTTAGGAGGGAGACCAAATTTCACATTAAATGTACTTGATTACTTGTCTCTGGCAGAAATAAAAACATATTAGCTCTGATGTTAGGCTCTATCTCTATGCTTTCTGTGAAAAAGTTTATCAACCCTCTGTCATTCTTGTTAGTAACTCTTATAGATAATAATTCTGTAGAATTGTTTTTGTTTTTAGGTATATTGACACACACTTATCATTACTTTCATATTTACCTTGTATTTTCATGAGTCTACAAACATCTGAAACATGATGATGATGTTGGTGGTGTTGTTCAGTCATGCCTGACTCTTCATGAACCTCTGAACTTCTCCCTGGGGATTTCTTGACAAAGATATTAGAGTGGCTTGCCAGTGCGTCCCCATTATACAGATGAGAAACTAAGACAAAATGTAGTTAATTGCTATTCCTAAGGTCACTCAATTAATCACATCTGAACTTAGATCTTTCTGACTCCAGATTCAGTGCTCTATCCATTGCTTAACCTAGTTGTCCAAAATGGTGATAGCACATAACTTTTTCAGATGATAATAGAACCAGAGATTAAATGGCCTATTTAAGATCCCACTCCTACTTAAACGCTGAATCTAGTCTACAGCTTTCCTAGGTTCATACAATTGCCATATTGTTATGTAATGTGTGAGGACTATTATGAAATTGGGAGCTAGACATAGTCTTGAATCTAGAGTTAGGAAGATCTGAGTTCAAATTCTTCCTCAGACATCTCCAGTTAGACACTGAGAAATCACTTAACCTCTGTCAACCTCATTTTTTCATTTGTATTACAGGAAAAATAATTAAATCTACTTCTCATGGTTGATGAGAGTGATGCTGAAGAAAATTGTAACTGGCTAGAGGTTTGTGCAGACCATGAAAGAATTCATGTAAAAAGAAGAAATTTTAGGGACAAAAGGTTTATTTAAACATTGCTGTGGTTGGCATTGGAGAGTATGGTATCCATGAGAGGATAAGAGTAAGGAAAGTTTTGGAGCGTAAGACATTACCTGGGGAATCATTCTCCCCAAAAGTGGACAAGCTATCAGTGATAAAGTAAAGAATGTAGGGGGATGAAAGGTTATTTGGGGGGATCCCACTCCTCTAACCTGGATTCCTTCCCAAAGGAAAAGGAATCGCTCAACTGAAGTGAATAAGCTTTTAAAGGGGCAGAAAAATGTGGTAACTTAGGTATAAGTTGATGAGGGCAGAGGTAATTAGGATAGGTAGATAAGAGATGGTACCTCAAGGATTTAATTCTTTCAGCTAAGTCAGGGATCCATTGTTTTGTTGGTAGGGGCTTGTCTTGTGCCTGGGAGGAGGAGAGTAGTATTTACTGAGAGTTGTTAGGGAAGGGCAAGGACTTTACTTTTCCTTAAAGTTCATTGACTTGGGGCAAAGGGATCAGTAGTAATGTAAGTTACACTGCCAGGGCAGAGGAAATAGATTAGTTATAAAACATACTTTTCATCCAATATTTCCCCTATTTCATTTCTTCATCTGTATGACAGCAAAAATAATAAAAAAAATCTACTTCTTATGGTTGATGCAAGCATCAAATGAAATAAACAATGGAGGAAAAAGGTGGATCTTTCATAGAAGAGAAGGGAATAAAATTATTATGAATACTGGTATACTATAAAATGTTGATTATTTTTATTGTTGTTCAAAAAATCATTCCTATAAATAAAACATTTTCTGCAATTAAAAATCTCAGTATTCCAGGATGGATAAAACTGTAGCAGTTCAAATTCTTGATCAAATCCTTTCAAAAGTATAGCAAGCTTAGATTTTGATAAGAGGATTGGGGAAAGAAACCAAATATAGTATCAGAGAAAGGCAAGAACAGTCAGAATGTTGTACAATAGGAGTTGTACAGAGGAGGTGGGGGGAAGGAGGAGGCTTAGAACAGAAGATAAGGAAGAGAGTGTTACCCTATCTCCATAGTTTATCAACTTTATTTATGGGAAATGTCTGACCCTGATATTAAGATCACACATTTAGAGAAATTGTCTAGTGCCACCTCCTCATTTAATAGATGAGAAATCAGACAGAGAAATTAAAAGACTAGCCCAAAGTCACACTTGTGATGGATTTAAAAAAAAACTAGGTTTGAATTTGTAGCCTTTGATTACAAATCCAGCATTTTTTCCCTTCAAATTATAATAGGTTTTCCTCAAATATAAGCCAAAATCTTAAAATGTGACTTTTTTTAAAAGAAAAAATTGAAAGTGTACACTAAAAAAATTAGATGACTTTATGAAATATGTATTCTATGAAAAAGTCCTTTGGATTTTCCCCTGAAAATATAAATTTTTACTTTTGCCATAATTTTCTTTTCTTTATTTTTATTGTCAGAGTGAAATTTGAACCACATTCAGGTTTTTATAAGCTTGATTTGGGTAGTAAATCATCTGTAAGTAAATTTGTTTAAGCAGCTGTATTCTATCCAAATATGATACTTAGAAGAAATTTGTTATCAAGTAATCACTAAATCAACAAAGGGTTTCTTGAGAGCTGAATGATTGTCTTGTAAGAAGCATTTCTGAGTCTCAGAGTGTAAATTTAGGGGCACCTTGCTAAGTTGAAGTTGTCTAAAAAAGCTATCTATCTGACTCAGCTAAATTCCTGATTCTGTGTTACTTGTAGGGATGTTTATATGTTCCAGTCCCATAAATCCTGAGCAGGAAAGGACCTCAGAGGCCAATTAGTTTAACTCTCTCCTCTGATGAATAAGGAAAGTGAGATCCATTAAGAGTGAATGAGTTGCCTAAATTGGCCATCTAGCATAAGCCTCACAGGAAGGATTTGAACTCATCCCCCCCCCCACCACCACTATATTATATTTACCTCTTCAGAGTACATGGAGTTTCAGTGCTAAACGGAAATTAGTTTTATAGTTTTTTTAACAAGTATATTTGTAAAAATTACACAATTACTTCTACAAAAATAAAATAATATTTGAAGTTACTGTTAAATGTAATGATGTTGATTGTTTTATGGGGATACTTTTTATTTCTTTTTCAGAAGAGGTGTTAGTAGTCATTGGTAATCAATATGATAGGAGATGCTCATTTTACCTAAAGGAAGTAACTTTAATGACTAAAGGAAATTAAATTTTTGGGATAAGGTTGAAGGAGTAGGCTGAAATAAAAGGAGTGGTAAAGCTCTCAAATACCTTAGGAGCTCATGGATAACCCTCTTCAACAAAGAAAAAGCAGGAGAATGCTTAAGAAATAAGGGATAGTGTGGACAAAGACATAGGATCTTGGCAGCATGGTACATATTTGGGGGGACAAACATCATGGTAAATGTATTCTCTATCACCCTATCTGTTAAATTCTCATTCAGGCATCCTGGGAAATGAAATCATTTCCTTCTTCCTCCTGCTTTACCCATGCTTGTAACTGGAAATTTGTATTCCAATACATACTCCACATTTTTGGAAGAGTACTGACAAACTGAAGTGTGTCCAGAGGAGAAGGACTAGAAGGCAAGAGGAATAAAAATAATACCACATTAAAATTATTAAAGCATCAAGGGATATTTAACCTGAAGAGAAGCTTTTCCTTTGCTATCTTCAACTTTTTAAAAACTGTCAGTTGCAAGATGGATTGGATTTATTCAATGTGGTTCTAGAGATTAGAACAAAGACCAATAGGTAGAGATTGCATAAAGGCAGGTTTTGATACAATGAAAGTCAAAATTTCCCTACATTGGAACTGTCCCAAAGTAGAATGAGTTGCTTCCAAGGATATGCTAGAGCCATAATATACCAAAGGAAAGTTGATTGTTAATCTCTCAAGTCTGAGGAGATATATCTCAGAAATTGGGAAATGCTATAAATTGGTGCTTGATTTATTGTTTTGTTGACTGATGACTTAGGAAGGTAATGAAGAAAATATTTATAATGCAGATTATACTTTAAAGGTGTCATGCATACCTCCTCCTCCCACCTCCCCATTCCCACAGAGAACCAGTTGTTTTGCCAGGACCTCTCTGGTTCTTACTCGAAGTAGTGATTTCCTTATTCCTGAGGATCTTCAAGTAAAAGCTTAGGAAGAAGTTATACAAGGTATTCTGGTTCAGGTACAAATTCAACCCAATTTACATTTGTTGTCCTTCGTATCCCTGAAGAAGGCAATTTGTGGAATGTGCTCTGATACTGAGAATATCAGTCAACAAGTATTTATTTGGTATATACTCTGTCCCAGGCAAGAGAGAACTATTAACTGGGTCAAAAAACTGTAAAGAGGTTAAGGATGAAGATTTGAGCATTGAGGACAAGCCAATCATTTTGGTTATTATGAGATTATTAATGATCTTAGAGAGAATACTTTCAATGGAAAGATGAAGATTTCTCTTTTGAAACATTCATAAGATTGAAACTCCATTAGAAAGGGATAAGTAGAGACAGAATGGATAGTCAGGAAGTGGAGTCCTCAGAAGATAACTTTTTCAATGATTTTAGCAAGGAAGGGAAAGAAGCTAAACCTTAATCCATAGGCCAAGGGAAAGTTTTTTTTTTTATTTAAAGGACTGAGGAGAATTAATGACTTATTCCCCAAGGAGTCCATTGATGAGGACAAAGTTTCCATATGCACCAAAATATTTATGGCAGCACTTTGTGTGATCATAAAAATAGGAAACAAGCACCTATACATTCAATAGAGAATGCCTGAACCAATCACAGTATATTAATGTAATGAAATATTACTGTACTATAAGAAAATAAAAATGATGAATATAGAGAACCATGAAAAAATCTACATGAATTGATGCAGAATGAATTAAGCAGAATCAAGAAAACAACACACATAATGATTACAATACAAATGGAAACAACAGCAAAAAAGTCAACTGAATATGGCAAAAATATTTTTTCTTTAAAAAAAGCATGGTTCAGAATAATAATAATGATGACACCACAGTATCTACTATGTGCTAGAAAATGTGTTAAAGGCTTTACAAATTTTATCTCATTTGATCTTTACAACAACCCTGGGAGATCAATGCTGTTATTATCCCCATTTTACAGCTGGAAAAATTTCGGCAAGGAGAAGTTAAGAGACTTACCCAGGGTCATTCAATTAGTAATTATCTGAGCCTGGATTTGAATGTAGGTCTATTTGAGGTACCATTGAGTTTCTAGAGAATAGTTAATAAAAGACACTTCCTGCTCACCCTTTTACAAAGGAGGGAAGTTCACAAGTATTGCACATTGCATACATTTTCAGTCTTTTTCAATGTATTGATTGGTTACAGGGCAGCTAGATAGTACAGAGGATAGAGTGCCAGACTTGATATCAAGAAGAGCTGAATTCAAATCCAATCTTAGATTGCTTGCTATGTGATCTTGGATAAATTGCTTAACCTCTCTTTGCTTCATTTTCCTCATCTGTAAAGTGAGGTACTACTAGTACCTATGGTCCAGGGTTGTGAAGTTCAAATGAGATAATAATTTGAAAGTGCTTAGGACAGTGCCTGGAACACAGTAAGCTCTATATAAATATTAGTTATTGTACACATTTCCCCCATATTTTTGTCTTTAAAAAATAAATGGGATGTCTCTCTGGGAGCTGGAGAGGAAGAAATACTGGAGGAAATTATGAAGATATAAAGACAAAAGGCATCAATAAAAACTTGTTTTCAAAAAAAGAATTGGGAAGACTTGAATGTGTTTGTAGAAACATGAGAAGGAATAGTTTTGAAAGACTGAAAATGTTATCAGAGAAAGAGAGAGGTATCAGAGGAATAAGATGCATGGGAGTAGGACAAAGGTCACAAATAACGTAATTGCTCTTGGTGGGCATTAGGGATAACTCTTTTTCTATGAGTACAGAAATGAAGAAAAGAGAGAATTAGAGTTTGTTCATGATGGGAAGTTTTGAGGAAAAGGAGTTTTGAGAGAGTTCATGTTAGATGACCTCACTAAGAGTGGGAGATGGGGCCTTGGAGGTGGAGAGAGAAGAAAACTTTTTGCATAGTTACTGCATGTGTTTTAAACTAAAAGAGCTTACAAAAGGAAAGTTTTTGTTGTATTCTGAATTTTCATACTAGGAATTCAGAGTAGGTAATGTCAGCTTGATTTTGTGATCAAGAGTGACCTCAGTCTTTTCAAATTATATTGGTCATGTCTGTACTTGATAAGTCATGAATGTACTTGGTTAGGTAAAGAAGAGAAGTGTAGGGAATACTAAATTCCACAAACTGCTTAGTTGCTTGGATAATGATCAGGAGAAGCTTAGACTTCAGAGATTAAAATCAGTTGGTTCAGGAAATGCCCATCATAAATAGGATGATGTATATGAAAGATAGACTCTAGCATTTGGACCAAGGAATTGGTTCAGAAAGATAGATTGGAACCTAAAGGCACTTGCTACTTAGCTAGGAAATTTGTTTTAAAAAGCATGGTAATGGACACTGAGAATCTTCTGCTTGAGGGGAAAAGACACCTCAAAGTCAAGTCTCTAAAGAGAGTAAGGCAAATCATCCCATAAGAGAAGAAAACTGAGAAGGATTTTTTCTAGAACTATTGCCAGTCCTATGGCTGATTGTCTTTTTTTAAAATTTGTTTTAAGGATCTAGATTTATTTTACATTATTACAATAATTTTATTATAAGAGTAAACATAAACCCTCCCCTCTCAAGAAGATGAGAAACCTCAAGAATAGTAAGAGAGGGAAAAAATGTACTTCGGTCTGTGTTCAGATTCCAATGGCTCTGTCTCTAGGTTGAGTTACTTTCTTTACCATAAGACCACCAAAGAAGTTGCTTCCATATTTTTCCCACAGTTGCTATTACTAGCTGTATTTTCCTCTACTCTGTTCCTCCCCACTCTCTTTCTATTCTCTCTCTTCTTTCATCCTGGCCCTATCCAAAAGTGTGTTGTATTTGAGTACCCTATCCCTCAATCTTCCCTCTCTTCTATTAGCTATTCCCCCTCCCCCATTCCCTCTTATCCCATCCCTTTCTTCTCATTTTTCTCTTAGGGTGAGATAGATTTCCTTACCCTATTAAATTTGTATGTTGCTTCCTCTCTGAGCCATTTCTGATGAGAATGAAGGCTCACTCATTCCCCTTGCCTTCCCCTGTTCCACTCCATTGAAAAAGCTTTTTCTTGATTCTTATGTGAAATTTCTTAGCTTCTTCTTTATCTCCTTTCCCTTCCTCTCAGTACTTCCCTTTGTCACCCATTGACTCCATCTTTTTACTATATTATGCCATTATATTCAGCTCCTTCCTGTGCCTTGTCTATATATGCTCCTTCTAACAGCTCTTATAAATGAGAAAGTTCATATGAGTTAACAATATCTTCTTCCCTTGCAGGAATACAAACAGTTTAATATCATTAAGTTCCTCTTGTTAGTCCTTCTCATGCACCCCCCTCTATGGTTGACCAGAGTCCTGTACTTGGAGATCAAACTTTCTGTTCAGCTCTGGTTGTTTCAATAGGAAAATTTGAAAGTTCCCTGTTTCATTGAAAGTCCATCTTTCCCCCTGAAAGATGTTCAGTTTTGCTGGGTAGTTGATTCTTGGTTGTAAACCAAGATCTTTTGCCTTCCAGAATATCATATTTCAGTCCTTATGAGCCCTTAATGTAAATGATGCCAGATCCTGTGTAATCCTGACTACGGAGCCTCAGTAGTTGAATAGTTTGTTTCTGGCAACTTTTAGAATTTTCTCTTTGATTTAGGAGTTTTGGAATTTGACTATAATATTCCTGGAAGTTTTTCTTTTGGGAGGTGACCAGTGAATTCCCTCAGTTTCTATTTTACCCTCTGCTTCTAGGATCTCAGGGCAATTTTGCTGTATTATTTCTTGAAAAATGATCTCTAGGCTCTTTTCCTGGTTATGACTTTCAGGGAGCCCAATAATTTTTATATTATTTCTTCTGGATCTGTTTTCGAGGTCATTTGTTTTTTCCAATGAGATATTTCACATTTTCTTCTAATTTTTGGCTCTTTTTTGGAAGAGTTTTATTTCTTCCTGTCTTATTGCAAAGTCATCAGATTCTTTTAGTTGCATTCTGCATTTGAAGGAGTTATTTTCTTCAGAGAGATTTTTTTAATCTCCTTTTCCAACTGGCTTTTTAAAGACATTCTTTTTCTCATTTGCCTTTTGTCTTTCTTTTTCCATTAGGCCTAAATTGGTTTGTAACATATTATTTTTCCTCAGTATTTTTTTGTATTCCTTTCACCAAGCTGTTGGTTTGGTTTTCATGATTTTTTTGCATCGCTCTTATTTCTCCTCCCAATTTTTGCTCCATCTCTCTCAATTGCTTTTCAAAGTTTTTTTTGAGCTCATCCATAGTCTGAGCCCATTTTCTATTTCTCTTGGAGGTTTTGGATATGGAAACTTCCATTTTGTCATTATCTGAGTATGTGCTTTGAGGACTAAAGCAATTCTCTATGTTCAGATTCTTCTTTTTTCTGTTGTTTACCCATTTCCTCAGCCCAAGACTAGTTTACATCACTTCCAAGGCTTTGGGGGATTTTTTGGTGGACACCTCACTGGTACTTTTATTCCTCCAAGGTCTTATGCTCTCTTGCCTGTGCTTTGATATATAGAGATGTCCACTAGAGCTGCAAGGAGGAGGAGTCCTGCTCGGCTAAGGCCAAACTGGATCTGAGTGTGGGCAAACAGCAGAGTCGTACCCCAGGGAGAGCAGAGAAATTTTTGCAGTCTCCCCTGACCCCATTACTGTCTGTGGGCTATGTTTTGGAGGTACAGGCTGGTTTTCCCCGATTCTTGCTGAGGGTTCTGCAGTCAGTGCTCCCTCACTCCACACTTACTCTGGTGTAGCAGAATTCTCTCCCTGCCCATCCAAGCTGTTCATGGGCTGCACTGTGACTTGGGTTTTTTCCAACTGCTGGTCCTGGTGAGACACACCTTTCCTGCAGAACTTCTAAGTTATCTTAGAATGGGAAAATGTATCACTCAGTATTTCTGTGGGTTCTGCCCCTCTAAATTTTGGCTAGAGTCATAATTTGATGGCTTGGGGAGAAGGAGCTCCCAGGTAAATGCTGCCTTTACACTGCCATCTTGGCTCCACCACCTATGGCTGATTTTCTAAAAAACCTCTGATGTTTGTTCTGAAATTTTTTTCTGGGACACACTCTTTTTGATGAGGATTAGATAATTCTATTATTCTCATGGGTTTTAGCTGAAACCAGAATTTGGAGGTAGAGAGAGGCTTCATACCCATATTCCCAGTTGGATTCTGCTGAGTAGCATCTCCAGAAACTCTGTTTTTGGTGGAATCACATTCATATGCAGCAGACCATGGAGTTATATCTGGCAGATACTTGCCCAACAAACCCTGGAAAAGGTGAAAATAGCAAAAATAGGGAAAGATTTGGAGAAATGGAGTATAGGTTCCTCAGAAAAGAAAAGGTAATTGAGAGATGGTATTAGAGCAATTATATGAATCTCGGAGTATGCCAACACTTCCTCCTGACTTTATGAGTTTACCAGAATGGGTGAGTTTGATAGAATGGAAAAAGCAATGTCTACCCATGTAGAGTTTGGTGATGATGACAGGGACATAGAATTATGGTTGAAAGTGACCACAGAGGTCATCTGGTCCAATTCTCTTATTTTGTAAGAAAAATGAAACCCAGAAAGACAAGTAATTGCCTAAGGCCATAAGTCAATATCAGAAATAGGATATGAACCCAAATCCAGTGTACCATGTTTGAGGATACAGATGAATTTGTTGGCAGTTGATGAGGGTTGAAAGGAAACAGGGGTCAAATGTCCCAAATACTGCCAAGTGTAGCAGAACCAGATTAAATGTGTTTGGGAAATATTTAATATAGTAAATAAAGATAGAATAAAATATAGTTAACATTCCATTTCAAAATTAAATCTATATTTGACCTAGAAATAGCTTTATGTATGCTTTTGTGGCCCCATTCCTATTTGAGTTTGATGCTACTAGTGTAGACCATGGATAAACTGCATTCAGATGGATCTGAGTAAAGGTGAGGATTTGAGAGGTAGTGTGGGTTTACTTCTGAAACATAAAGTAGTCAAACTCAATGACCAAGATTAGCAAGTTTGTCCAATAAGAGGTTAATTCTTGTGGTGTGCTTTCTTGGAAGCACTTTAACCATCCTGCAAATTTTCAGATGGTTAAAGTTCTACCAAGGAAGTATGCCAACTCCAATTTAGCTGTTGTTGGGTAGGTTCTCTAATCCTGGTCAATTTGTTAGTCTGCCTTAGGGCCAAGAAGTACACACACACACACACACACACACACACACACACACACACACACACACACAGAATCTTCTCTCAAACTCTGTTTTTGCTAAATTCACCTCTACTTCTCCCCAGATTCACTTTACAGATTCCACTGTACCCTTTGGTATTCAAGCAATTCAATGATTATTCCTTCCCCCTTCTCACTTTAATGGTTTTCTGACTACAAGGTTTGCTCTCTATCCATTACAAGGCTGTCTCTCTAGTCACTTCACTGCATAGTCTTCTATGAGGCCATTTATAGAGGACTGGCCTTGGATTGACATAGTGGTTAAAAGATTTATAGTTATAAAAGATTTATAGCCTTATGACTATAAGACTTATAGCCTCCCTAACTTATAGTTAGGAAGACATGATGAATTAATGTTCTGCTCCTGACACAAAGTTATGTTGTGTAACTATGAGTAAGGCTAATGACTACATTGTTTTTTTTGTTTTATTTTGTTTTGTTTTTGTTTTTGCAAGGCAAATGGGGTTAAGTGGCTTGCCCAAGGCCACACAGCTAGGTAATAAGTGTCTGATACCGGATTTGAACCCAGGTACTCCTGACTCCAAGGCCGGTGCTTTATCCACTATGGCACCCAGCCGCCCCCAAATGACTACATTGTTGTCACTTTGCAGTGACTCCCCCTACTCTCTAGCTTTCACATATAACAAAACACATTTAAGAAAAGGAAACTAACAAATTGACTATATCTGGAAAATCAGCCTCATACCATACCTGTAGTTTAAAACCTCAGTGTTTTACTGAATCAGTTGGAGAGAATTTCCATACCAAAATTTCTTTCATGGTAAACTCACAGATCCTGAGACCTCTTCCCCATACCTCCCAAACAAATGTTTTGGATTATATTTGCCTCTATAAGGTTTCTCCTTGAAGGGTGACCTTCAGTTCCTAGGAAGGCAGTGCAATGGGAAGGCAGCTCTGACTTGCTTGGGTTGATTTGAAGAACTGATACCAAATGAAGGGAATATAACCAGTGGAACAATATATACAATGATAAACACTGTAAGGAAGAACAACTTTGACAGAAGTAACTCTGGACAAGCAGCTGGTATAAGTTGTAGAATGAGATATACATTTATACACATGGCCAGTGCAATAATTTTTTTTTGCTTGACTATATTATTACAAAGGTTTTGTTTTTTTCTTTTTTCCATTGGAAGATAAGAAGGAAAGAATAAATTTTTAATTGAATCTAAAGTTAAAAGAAAGAAAAAAAAAGTTTGGTACCCTGCTCCTGTCACTTCCTACTTTTGGGACTTTAAGCAAGTCATTAATCCCACGTCCAGACCTCAGTGTTCTCATCTGTAAAATGAAGCAGTTGATAATCTCTGAGGCTGCTTCCAGCTCTAGAGCCATGCCTATGACAATGATTATGAAAGATTACTCTGGGATACTGAGTCCTGTCCTTCAGGTAAGAAGGGCCAAAGGATTTTTCAAAAGAGTATCATGCCTTTATAAAGTTTCTTCCCTAGTTGTACTTCTGAGTCATCCTTACTACAGGACTTGCCCGTTAGGATTCCTTAGGATCATTGATCGAGAGCTGGAAGGGTCCACAGGAAGGGACCATTAGCTCTCCTATCTTTCCTTTTGTAAGTGAGAAAACTGAGGCTCAAAGTGGTTAAGCGACTGTCCAAATTCACACCACTGGTAAAGGTAGTGCTGGAATTCCAACCCAAGTTTTCTGCCCTCAAATTCAGTGAAACATGCCTTCTAGAGAAGACCCTATTTAGGAGAGAGTGGAGTGGGATGATATCTTTACTAAGTCTGGGAATCAGATCAGATCAGAGAAAGAAATAGATTGTATTTCTCTTTTTTTTATTTACTGTTTTTAGATACAAATAAATGTCTTAGTTTTTACCATAGATGTTTTTTGCCTTGCCAACTTTTGCAGTAGGAATTGAGTTTAGATGACCTTAGAAGTTCCCAGATGAATTGAGATGGGGTCTATCCAAATGAAGTGCATTAATCATCATCTGCCTTTAGATAGGTCTAATTATCGGAAGTTTTCCCTTACATCAAATTGAAATCTGCCCCTCTGCAACTTTCAACCATTACTCCTAATTCTGGCCTCTGAGGCCAAGCAGATCCCTCATCCTCATTTGAAATTTTTAGGTTGCTGCTATTCCAAAATATTATCCTCAATGGAAGTTCATCTAGTTCTTAGGCTAGGCTGGCAGAGTATGAATCAGGGAAAATAATTAATTGCCTCAGCTCTCTGATTCCCATTAGGATAGTGTCTCTCTCATTTGTTATCTTTAAATGAGGTGAAATGGGTGCTATCAGAAAAAGTGGTGTCTCTTACTCAGCTTGTTTGTGAAGTTTGGGACTGGGGCAAGCAAAAATCTTTTCCTTACACTGATGTTCATTGGAAAGTTTCTCTACAAATTCTGTTTATTTTTGGTAAAAGATGGAACAGGAAAAAGGGGAAAGAGAATTTGGCCAAAGAAATAGTATATAACTCCCCTTCCCCACTCCCAACTTTTATCTCCCTGGCACATGTCTTGTTGTAGCATTTTGATGGAATTTTAAAATAAAGATCTAGTATCAGCCTGCATGAGTGGGGCTGATGATTCCAAAGTTTAATTAATCAAAATATTATTGAATCATAGAATATTGGATCTGGAGGGCATTCAAAAGGGTTGGTTCATTTAGTCCAGATGTTTTACTTTACAGATGGAGGACTGAGGCTCAAAGAAGTGAAATGTCTTTATATTGCAAGAAACCATGTCATAAATCTCAGATTGGTGAAAAGGGTCTGTCTATGGGTCTATATGATTTTTCTTTACTCACAATTCAAAACTTTTAAAAGATTAGAACCACAGAATTCAGAACTGAAAAGAATCTTAGAGGTTAATTAGTTAGATAAGGAAGCTAAGTTGCATAGAGTTACATCAAGATGTAAACTCAAGTAAGTCCAATGACTCCTTATTCCATACTCCAAGTCTGAGTTTCTTTCTACATCACAATAGGCAAATTCATTTCAAAGGACCCAAATTTATTTTGGGGGTCCTTGTCTAATCTCTCCTCTAATATCATTTTGTATCATTTTCTGTATTCTTTGCCTTCTTGCAGGATCTTGAGCTGAAGACTAGAGTCAACAACTTTGTAAAAGGTATATGCTAAGGATAATAGATATCCCTTTTAGGTCTATGGAGAGAAAAAGGCTGAATTAACAGTCAATTTATGTGATTGTGGAGGACCCAGAATATCAGTCTATTAAAATTAGTGTTAAGGAATTTTCTAATAATTTTCTAATTTTATAATACCCCGCAATAATGTCTGTGTAAATCTATAATCAATATGAAAGGATTATAGAGTCCTGATCATTTTAAATCACATAAGAAACATTTTGTTATTGGCTGAATCAGCTGTCCTTTGGACCTAGATTTAAAAGATACAAATTTCAGTTAAGAGAAGTATAGACTTAGGATAATTTTTTTTTTGGGGGGGGTGGAAATTTGTCACTTTCCCCTAAGTTATTGGAGCTAATGGGCCAATAAGAGATAAGACATCCAGACAGAGCAGGGACACCTAGACACAGATTGATCCTCAGCCTAAGAATGAGGTAACTTTAAGAGAGTCTGACCCTTTGTGAGAAAATAAATAAATAGTCTTCCCTAAGGTAATGGACTTGTATGACGACTCTAAAAAGAAAGAAAGGATTTCCAGGACCTAGGCTCTATCAACTTTAAAATTCTGTGATTCTGTAGTATGAATGTATATGTACATTAACACATTTACTCTTCTTATGCCTAATGTCCTATGATATAATTAAAGATAGCTACCCATATATAGTTTCAATATTCTCTTCTTCAGAATAATATCCTAAATTCTCTTATCTTTTACCCATAGGACTTGATTTCTTTAATCATGATCCTTCGCCATTCTGACTGACCACTGTTCTTCCATTTGTTTGTCAATAGAGTTTTGCAGTGGGAATTTAGCTCCACACCTGGACTACTTTAGAGGCTTCAGGATTATCACATTCCTTCCTCAAACCTGGACCATGTATAATGTTGGAGGCTTTTCTTGCCATTATACTCTGAATTCCAGGAATTATTAATTATCCTTGCCAGTATCTATATCTTACATGTGTGCCTCACCACCATTATATTTTAAGCTTTAGCCCAGTCTTCCCATGGATTCTGAATTTGTAGATGAATAAACTTCAACATCAGGAAGAGAATGTTTTATACCAGTTGTTATTATAATACTAGCTTAATAGCAATGGATGCCTTAGATAAGACCTAATAATGACTTTTGACTGATTAGTAATGAAAAGCACCAAGTAAGTAGTCATGCTACTGGGATATGCTCAGAATTAGGGGTAGAATCCACATCCCTGTGGATTCAATCTTTGAGAACAAGTACAAGCCAGGTGAAATAGCTTCCAGAGGGAGAATTATAGCTGATTTCCCAAATCATTGGATATGAATTTGGATGTCTCCAGGAATCTGGACTGTTTAATAATTTTATTAATAAAATTGAATAAATGTATACATAGAAAACTTACTAAATTTGTAAATGATGCACCAAAGAGTAACTAACATACTGGACAACAGGATTAGGATTCAAAAAGATCTTGTCAAATTAATTGAGTTGAATCTAAAGAGAAAGGTCATACTTGATTTCAAAAAAAATTAACTTAAGTACTAGCTGACAAGATCATGACTAGATAATATTTTGACTAAGAAAAATCTGAAGATTTTAATTGGAATTTAGTGTAAATGAAGACACTAACCTTTCCCCCTATTCCCTATATCCCAATCTGCCAACTTCCAGGACTAATTGAATAGTTCTTTGTGGGGAGATAATTTGTGATCAAAACTGTTTGGGCCCAAAGAGTGCAAGAATCTACCTCTGAGACTCCAGAGCTCAAAACTTTTCACAGCAACAAGATCTTGTACTTTCTAATACCAAACTGGACACTGATATGATAAATGAACTGCTTTTTTTTACTGAAGGGTTATGCAATTAGTCCCTGGAAATCTGAACGAGGGGCTGCGCAAACATCTATCGAATGATCCAAAGATGTCAAAAAGTTGACCTAATATCCTCAAGAACAGGTCTTTGTTTTGACACATTTGTTAAACTGTAGGTTAGGAGAATGCTAAAGATGTTGGTTACCTAGCATTTAGCAAATTATTTGATGAAGTGTCACATTATATTTTTAAGGAAAATATGGAGAGATGTGGAATAATGGTAATACAATTGGAGAGATCTAGAAACGGTTAGACCTAAGTTAAAGAGTAATTCACATAGTTTGAAGTCAGCTTTGCAAGAGGTCTTCAGTAGAAGGGCCTAGGGATCTGCTTGGTCTCATGCCATTGCATATTTTTCTCAGTGACTTGGGTAAAGGCATAGATGGCATGCTTGAAAATTTGTAGATGATACTAAACTGGGAAAGATAATTAACACTCTACATCTGAATCAGGATCGATAAGAGGCAAATTTAAACTTTTATAAGAAAGAAAAAATTTCCTAAAATTTATTGTTGTTGTTTAGTCATTTCAGTTATGTCCAATTCTTTGTGACCCATTTTTGGGGTTTTCTTGGCAGAAATATTATAGTGGTTTGCCATTTCTTTCTCTAGTTCATTTTATAGATGGGGAAACTCTGGTAAAGTTAAGTGACTTGCCCAGGGTCATACAATTTAAACTGCTAGATTTGAACATGGTTCTTCTAGACTCCAGGCTTTGCACTCTATCCATTGCACCACCTAACTTCCCCTCCTATAATTTAGATATGAAATAGGTTGTTCAGATATGAAATTGGCTGTTTTTAGGAGGTATGGATCAGGGAAGTTCTTCACTGAAAGTTTTCTGGGTAAGCTAGATGAACAGTTTTGGTAGCATGTTATAGTAGGAATTATTTTCAGATATATATGATAGACTACTTGGCCACCATAGGCTCTATCAACTCTAAAATTCTATGATTCTGTAGTATGAAGGTATACGCACATTGATACATCTGCTCTTCTTCTGCCCAATGTCCTGTGTTAAAGATACTACCACATATATTCCTTCAATATTATCTTTTCCTGAATAATATTCCTAATTCTTTCAACTCTTACCCATAGGACTTGGTTTCTATAATCATGCTCCTCCATTCTGATTGACTACTGTTCTTCCATTTATTTGTCAATAGAGTTTTGCAGTAAGAATTTTGTTCCATGCCTGGACTGTTTTAGAGGTTTCAGGATTATCAGATTCCTTCCTCAAACCTGGACCATGTAATGTTGAAGACTTTCCTTAGCATTTTACTCTGAATGCAAGGAAGACAGAATGACTTCCCAGAATACTCCTGGCTGCATGATCCCAAATTTTGTCATTGTGTGTTGCTTGTTTTTTTTTTTCTTTCTAAAGAACAAGCTTAGTTCATTCAACCAAAACTAACAGATGCTATTCTAAGGAGAACTTTCCAATATATTGAATTTTTCCTAGATATATAGCTGCACTACAGTGCTCAGCATGATTTTCTTTAAGCCTTATGTGTTTTCTGTCAGTTCTGAGAGCTATGGATTTTTCCCCCACGTGAATATTTGACTTTACCTTAAAGTTAAAAATCATTAAGGAAACAGAAAAGCATTTCACTCTTTGAATCTGCAATAAATATGTACTTCAAATTCTTTCCATTTTGCAAGCAAGCAGATTTCCAACAATCAATTGGCCACTGGTAACTGCTATGAAAGCATACAAAGTGACAGTAGTGTCTACTTTACTTTAAACAGCCCCATGTGCCAACTTACTAATAACCCTGTTAAGGGGCAATGAGTATTAGTTCCAGGGCATAAAGAAGAGGACTTAATATATGATATTTAGGGAAAAATAAGACCAATGAAATCAAAGGCAGAAATAAATGTCCAAAATACACACAGATATTTATAACAATACATTTTGTGGTAGCAAAGAATTGGAAACAACTTAGAGGTCCAGTAAGTGGGGAATTGTTGAACAGATTATGGCATACCAATGTAATAGAAATGAGGAATATAATATATAGGGAAGTATAGCAGTCATAGGAATTGATGCAAAGGGAAGTATGAAGGATCAGGAAAACTATAAGCATAATAACTCCAGCAATGAAAATGGAAAGGAAAAATTAGAATTGAACATTGTCTAATCATAATGACTGATCTTGCCCTGAAGAAGAGAAAAGGATATTTATGGTCTATCCTTTTCTATATACAGGTGGGTAACTGAGAGTGGAGCTCTGCATAGCTGGTCAAACTTGGTTGACATGTTGATTGATTTGATTGAACTAACTTTCTCTGTCTCCCTCCTTCCCTCTCTTTTTGCTTTCATTATTTTGTTATAAGGAAAATCTGTCTAGAAAAAGGAGGGAAAGAGATATATATGAAAATTAAAGTGATGAAAAATGAAGTATATCAATATATATGAAAAATCTTTTTTTTAAATCAAACTATATGTGTGTGTTTGCACACATGCTTAAGAAATTCATAAAGAAATTACAGATGCAAAAAAGGCAGAAAAATACTTCAGGGCTGCAGCATTTTGAGTAGATTAAATTAAAATTAAACTTTAAAAATAATTTTTTTTAAAATCAGAAAATATTTAATTCAAAACTTGCTGAATATTTAAAAAGTCACTGTTACTCCCTCATGTAATTTTTTTTTATGGTAGCAAGGCACTAAAGAACTTAAAATATCTTTATCATGAGGTATAGGCCACAAAGTAGAGCTACTTTCAAGATAGCGTTTGTCAAATTTCACACCAGTTACTTTTTTATTAGTGAGGCTAAAGGCTTTTATATCTCTTGAAATTGTAATTTCTTTCCCAGCTCTAATCCTGCCTCCCTTCTAAATTTACTATTTTGACTTTAGTCAAATGAGAGTCCTACGGGTGGTGAGTGGAGAGAGTCTGGGTGTCAGGAAAACTGGAGTTCAAATAAAGTCAGACACCACTAAACAACAACAATAACAAAATTGATGTGGCCATGAGCAAACTTCTCATCCTTTTAGTATCTCAGACAAATCACTTACCCTCTCAGGACTCCACATCACTGTCCTTGAACTGAAATAGAATCAGGGGTCACTCCTAGGGATCTAGATTGACTTAAAAAGCCACATATCAATATTATTAATGTTTTATAATATTTTTATTTGATAAATATTTCTTGATTGCAATTTTTGTTGCAGCAGCCCATGTTCCACATCTCCACTCAGCAATTCTATAGGTTTATACATTTCAACAGTTGCTGATTTATATTAGTGGGGGAATTTCTATGCTAGAAGTTTCCCATACTCATGGAATAAAAGATCTGAATTTGGAGTTTAAGCCTAAAGAAGTAGACAGTGCCAGAAGAGAATTTCACCCCCATTTATTTGAGAGAAAACTGAGGCCCAGAGATATTCAGGGTCTCCCAACTAGTAAGTGTCTGACATACAATGTGTAGACTGCAAGTCCTTTGTCCTAGCCACTAAGTCATACTGGTTTTCATTAAGGTTGAATTTTGGATCCACATGACCTTACCTTCAATTTCTGCATCTATTCAAAAAGTGGTATTGGATTAAATGATCTTAAAGGCTTCTTCAGCTTTGAGTCCTATGATCTTATGTCGATGATGCTGTCATTTTCCCAATCAGCCAAACTCAACAACTTGATTTTGTTCATTTGTATCCTTCACTTTCTCTTACTGTCTTTACCTATGCTGCTTTGTCTTACAAACTCTAATATGCTCTTTCTTTCAGCTTTTACTCCTTTCACTTCAGTTAAGTTGAGATCTTCATGACTTTTCTTCTAGACTTCTGTATTATCTTTCTAATTAATCTGACTGACTCTGGCCTTTTTCATCTCCAATCCAAATTGCACACCACAGCCACCTTCTTAATATCCCATTCTTATCAACTCCTCCTGTTAGAAAGTTTCTGTGATTTCCTCATTGCCTGCCAAACAATGATCAAGTTTTTGTTTTGGAATTTGTGGCCTTTTTAAACTGGCTCCTATCCATCTTATCTTCTCTTGATCTCTTTCATGTGTTTCTAGCTTCCATCCAAACTAAATTACTCTTAGTCAGTGTTCTTGTTCTTCTCTCTCTTTGCTTCTCTGTCCACTGTCCCTAAAATTAATAGCCACTCCTTCACCTCAATGCTATGAAGTGCTCCCCTTTCTTCAAGATGTAATTCAAATTTGAAGAGAATAAAAATAACTTTCAAGGAAAAGAAGGAAAGAGAAAGGAAGAGAAGAGAAGTTATGTGACCATGGCAAGCCGTATTAACTTTTCTGTGCCTTAGTTTTATCATTTGAAAAAAAATCTGGTTAGATTTAGCCTTCCTTGGACTTCTCGCCAAGATGGCAGAGAGAAGACAGGCACAGTTCTAAAGTCTCCTGACCTCTTCCCCATCTATCACATGAAACAAATCTGTCAAAAGAAATCCGACCCACAAAACCCAGAAAGAAAAGCCAGGAGAAAGAACATCTACCTCAGGATTTGTCTCCTGCAGCAGCTTTGGCCGAATTTGGGCAGGTGAGTCTGGGCTCAGAGGGAGGATCAGCCCCGGATCAGCCAGATTAACAGCTGAATTGAAACCGGGAGTCTGAGGGCCGGAGAGCTGGACCTGCTGGATCAGTGGTGGGGCTGGACGAAAGGGGCTTGGGTCCGTGGGGAAGCAGAGGCACTGGTGTTGGTGCTGTCCCCCTGGAGCTTGGGGACCAGGCTGGGGGTAGAGTTCTGGTGCAGGAGAGCTGCGGACACCATCCCTGGGCTCCTCGGGTCTGAGAAACTCTTGAGTCCACGCCTCCATTGCACTGAGGCCTCTTCCCAAACAAACAAATGCAAACTACTTCTGCCTCAGGCCCAGGTGTATGACCAGAAGAACCAGCCTAGCTGAGGAATGACTTCAGGCCAGGGTAAAGCCCACCATTGATTGAAGGCAAAAGAATTCAATAGTTCCAACTCCTCCCTTTGGGCAAAGGGAGAAGGCCTCCCAACCCAGGTCACAGATACTCCAGAGAGGGCAACCAGCACCACCTACTGGCCAGCCAGAGAAACTGCACTCAGTAAAGCCTTTAGCGATCCCAAGCCCAGGTGAACAAGCCCCCCCCCCCAAACTCAAGGTCTTAGCATAATGAAGAAGGGTCAGTGGAAAGGTGGATCCATAGAAAAATTCCTGGAAGGGAAAGACCCCAACTCAGAGAGACCTGGAACCTCTAAGGAGAATACAATCTGGTCTCCAGCACAGAAAGACTTCCTTGAAGAAATAAGGAGCTTAAAAAATTGGGAGAGACAATTAATACCTTGCAACAAGAAAACAAAACCTTAGAAAGTACAATTGGACAAACACAAAAGGAGAATAAATCTCTCAGATCATCAATTGGACAACTGCAAAATGAGAATAATTCTTTCAGATCCTCAAATGAGCAAATGCAAAAAGAAATTAATTCTCTCAAAACCTCAATTGGTCAAATGGAAAGCTCTTTCAAAAGTAGAATTGAACAATTGGAAAAGGAGTTGCAAAAGTTTAATGAAGAAAACTCCTCCCCCCAAAAAATAATGGAGTCTACAGAAACTAATGACTCCATCAGACAGCAAGTCAGTTAAACAAAATAAAAAAATAGAAAAAATAGAAGCAAATGTAAAATACCTCATCAACAAAACCACTGACCTTGAGAATAGATCGAGGAGGGGCAGGACATCGTGAAAACACTGAAGAGAAAAAAAGCCTGGACTTAATATTACAGGATCTAGTGATGGAAAACTGCCCTGATATCATGGAATCGGAGGGCAAAGTAGTTATTGAAAGAGTACATCGATCCCCACCAGAAAAAGATCCTAAAATGAAAACACCAAGGAATGTTGTGGCCAAACTCCAGGACTATCAGATAAAAGAGAAAATCCTGCAAGCACCCAGAAAGAAACAATTTAAATATCAAGGAGCCACAATAAGGATCATGCAGGACCTGGCTGCATCAACTTTAAGGGATCGAAGGGCCTGGAACGAGATATTTCGAAGAGCATGGGAGCTTGGAATGCAGCCAAGAATCTACTTTCCTGCAAAGCTGAGCCTTCTCTTCCAGGGAAAAAGATGGACATTTAACAAAGTAGAAAAATTCCAAAAATTTCTGATGAAAAGATCAGAGCTAAACAGAAAATTTGGACATCAAACAGGAGGTTCAAAAGACACATGAAAAGGTAAAAAAAAGGGGGGGGGGGCAGTAAAAGGAAAAAAATGTAATCCAGTAAGTTGAAACTGGCTATATCCCAGCATGGGAGGAAAAAAAGATTTTCATAAACCTTGAGAAGTGTATCTCTAACAGAGTGAATACACCTCTCCAGAAATGATGGACATTCATGACCTATCCATGAGACTACTATCTAATGGGATGTAACTGGCTTTAACCCTACTTGGGAGAAAGACTCTAATAACTCTCAGGAATTTTGACTCTATTTGATAGAATATACAGAACTAGTAGGGACAGACACTCAGAATTTTCTATAACTTAGATAGAATGATCTAAAAAAACACTACCTCCCTAAAAAGGGGGACAGGAAAGAGACAGGAGGAGGGAGGGAATTGAATGGGGTAAATCTCATTACACTAAGAGGTACAAAAAACCTATGGTAATAGTGGGGATGTAGGGAGTAGAGGAGAAACACCTGAATCTCCTCATCAGACTTGGCTTAAAGTCAACCTACACATACTCAGTTAACTTATAAAACATCTAACCTTTCAAGTATTAAAAGGGGAAAAGGGGAGGGGCGGATGGAGAAAGGGAAGGGGAGTGGGGGAAATAAGGGGAATAACAGAAGGAAGGGAAGGGCAAAGGGAAAAAGGGAAAGGGGAAATAAAGGGGAAGGTGTGATATAGGAGGGCAAACACACTGAAGCAGGTGGTTTTCAGAAACAAAATACTGGGGAATATGGATAAAGGGGGGCAAGGGTGAAAAATACAAACAGAAGGAAGATAACACAGAGGGCAATAAAGAATTAGTTATCATAACCTTGAATGTGAATGGGATGAACTCTCCCTTAAAATGTAAGCAAATAGAGTGGATTAAAAACCAGAATCCTACAATGTGTTGCTCACAAGAAATTCCTTTAAAGCAGAGAGATACATATAGAGTAAAGGTAAAAGTTTGGAGCAAAATATATTTTGCTTCAGCTGAAGTAAAAAAAGCAGGGGTAGCAATCCTTATCTCAGACAAAGCAGCAGCAAAAATAGTGTTAAAAGAGATAAGGAAGGACACTTTATCCTCCTAAAAGGTACCATAGACAATAAAGTCATTTCAATACTGAATATAAATGCACCCAGTGGGACAGCACCCAAATTCTTAGAGGAGAATCTGAAAGAACTACAGGAAGACATAGAGAGCAAAACTCTGCTAGTGGGAGACCTCAACATCCCACTCTCAGATCTAGATAAATCGAATCATAAAACAAACAAGAAAGAAATTAGGGAGGTAAATAGATTGTTAGAAAAATTAGATATGGTAGACTTATGGAGGAAACTGAATGGGGTTAGAAAGGAATATATCTTTTTCTCTGCAGTACATGGAACTTATACAAACATTGACCATGTACTAGGACATAAAAACCTAATCATCAACTGGAGAAAGGCAGAAATAGTGAATACATCTTTCTCAGATCACAATGCAATAAAAGTCATATGCAATACTGGGCCAAGGAGATATAGACCCAGAACAAACTGGAAACTGTAGAACCTCATTTTAAAGAATGAGTGGACCAAAAAACAAATTATAGAAAGAATTAACCATTTTTATCCTAGATAATGATAATAATGAAACAACATACCAAAACCTATGGGATTATTCAAAGCGACTCTCAGGGGATATATTATAGCTCTAAATGCTTATATGAATAAATTGGAGAAAGAGAAAAATCAATGAACTAAACATACAAGATTTAGCCTTCCTTTTTCCCTTCCCATTCCTTGAAAGTTATCATTTCCTCTATTGATTTTTTAACAGTATTTTTCCCTGGACCTCACCTTCTACCAATTTACCTTCTTTATCTCATAATTATATGTGAACTCACCTATTAGATTACAAACTTCTTGAGGACAGGGTTAGGTAATATGTATTGGGAAATAGTGAATTGTACATGCTAGGTAAACTTTTTTGAATTAAATCCTTATTTTAGTATGCATTGACTTTACATAATCCTGGAGTAGGAGATGCTTATATTTATGAGGTACCTGAGAGACACAATTGATAGAGGAATGAACTTGGAGTCAGACCTTTAGTGTGAGACTTTTTGCAAATTGCTTTTTTTTAACCTCAGTTGCCTCATCTTGTAAGATGGTGATAATGATAGGACTTGCCTCATAAGATTGTTGTCTCAAATGAGATAAAGTAGGTAAAGTGGTTTGCAAATCTGAAAATGCTATATAAATGCTAGTAATTATGATGATGGTGGTGATTTTGAAAGGCTTGCATTGCTTGATATACTTGTCTTATTTACCTTTGTTCTAGCTGCTACTTGCCAATCTGATCATATATGTCTATTTGTAAGCCCAGTGAGGGAGATACACTAATCAGCTCTCAAGTACATTGACTGCCATGAATATTAAAGAAGATTTATTAAAAGAACAAAAATCAATAATATATACAATGAGCTAATGATAGTAATCTACACATATGTATAATTGATTATCCCCTATACACAATTTGCAATGCCTAGATCAACAAATCTTTTTATATTGAAGACTTCTCTTTACATGACCATTGCCAAAAAATGTAAAGTGCCTTGTCTGTTGATATGAGCTTCTTATATGAATTACATCTTGTCCAGCAGTCACCATCACTGACTATTTCCAGGTAGAGTGATGAAAGCTTCACTTCAATCATAATGTCTCTCCTTCTAGGAACTGCCTCTTGTCTAAAGATTGGTGAAAGAACTGTACTGTCCTCCAATTTCCTTTTAGTTGTCACTCTTTGGGAATCACTCCATGCACATAGCAGATATTTAATAAATGCTTGCCACATTGTATAACTAAATTACCCAAGCATCTTGTTCTGATCATTATGGCTCATTATAGATGTGGCTGTAAAAATCTCCCCTGAAACCTACCTTTTCTCCCCTCTTTAGGTATGAAGCATTTGGAGAACTGTGGAGAGGATTAGATTATCAGGGATCAGAATCCTCACTCTAACAGTGCCTATCCCTATCTCACATATTGGATAGAGCAAAGTTCTAAATAACAGATTAATAGATATAATGGATTAATACATAATTCCCTTTTTTCTTTATAAATAAATGCAGAATTAAAGCATTATAGATTAGGCCAGTCCTTTCAATGGGAGGAAAGGTGTGAGGTTAATGTGGAGCCAAATATATCCAAAATGACTGGTGAGTTCATTTAGTACAATTCCTCCTCCAAAGAGATTTTATAATCTTCTATATTTTACCTTATCCAGAATATTCAAGACTGGTATATTAAAAGATGGCTGTCATTTCTTTATACTAGAAGGATACAATTGTTTAAAAATTACATTATTTTTTCACTGAATCACCATTTGTTTTTTGTTACTTTCACTTCTTCCTTATCCACTGGAAAAGTAAAAATGAAATAGAACTCCTGTAACAAATGTGCATGAATTAAACAAAATGACTTCTGACAATGATATTATTTTAAAAAATGTATATTGGGGGTGGCTAGGTGGCACAGTGGATAGAGCACTGACCCTGGAGTCAGGAGTACATGAGTTCAAATCGGACCTCAAACACTTAGCTATCTTAGATTACCTAGCTGTAATACCACTACTGGCTCTATAACCTAAAGAGATGATGAAAAAGGGTAAAAACATCACTGGTACAAAGATATTCATTGCAGCCCTGTTTGTGGTGGCAAAGAATTGGAAATCAAATAAATGTCCTTCAATTGGGGAATAGCTTAACAAACTGTGGTATATGTATGTCATGGAACACTATTGTTCTATTAGAAACCAGGAGGGATGGGAATTCAGGGAAGCCTGGAGGGATTTGCATGAACTGATGCTGAGTGAGATGAGCAGAACCAGAAAAACACTGTACACCCTAACAGCAACATGGGGGCGATGATTAACCTTGATGGACTTGACTTGCTCATTCCATCAGTGCAACAATCAGGAACAATTTTGGGCTGTCTGCAATGGAGAATACCATCTGTATCCAGAGAAAGAGCCATGGAGTTTGAAGAAAGTTCAAGGACTATTCCCTTTAATTTAGAAAAAAAACCAGATATCTTATTGTCTGATCTTGTTAACACTTAGACTTCCTGTCTCTTCCTTAAGGATATGATTTCTCTCTCATCACACTCAATTTGGATCAATGTACAACATGGAAACAAAGTAAAGACTGACAGATTGCTTTCCGTGGGGGGGGGAGTAAGAATGGGCATAAAATTGTAAAACTCAAATAATATCATTAATAAAAAAAAAGATTACCTAGCTGTGTGGCCTTGGGCAAGCCACCTAATCCCATTGCCTTACAAAAAACCTTAAAAAAAAAATATATATATATATATATATATATATATCATTCTCCATATTTAGTTCAACATTTCTATCTTGGGGGTAATAACTTTTGTCATCAGAACTCTGTAATTCTGGTTGCTCATGTAAGCATTGATATTGAGGCTTTAAAATTTGTTCCTTTGCATTATTTTACTTTTTAAAAATTTTATTATTTTTATTCATTTTTCATCATTCTTGTGTATAAATTATTCTCCTGTTTTTCTCACTTTAAGTCAATTCATGTACATCTTCCCTGGTTTCTTTGCAACCATACCTTTCATCATTTATCATAGTATAATAGTATTCCATTACATTTATAATCTATAATTTGTTCAGATTTTACCCAATTGAAGAATATTTCCTTTGTTTTTTGGTTCTTGGTGCTGCAAAATAGTGGTTAAAATATTCTGGTACATAAGGGGCTATTTCCCCTTACTTTGTGGTAAAGGCCTAGTAATTGTATCTCTGGGTCAAAGGATAGTATAGTTTATTAATCTGGTGGTAAAGTTTCAAATTGTTTTCCAGAAGGGTTATACCAATTTACAGCTTTACCAATAGTGCATCAATGTTCCTGTTTCTCCTCAATCTCCTAGAATGTTACATTTCTAAAAGGCTCCAGAATTGTTTTGTTCTCCTGAGTATACTAACATGAAGTACTGTGGGTCATTCAGACTCACTTGGCAGTTATGGGAAGAGGAGTTCTCTGGAGTGGTATGCTGCTAAATGTTTAACAACCAATTCTCTACACACTTCTAAATTTATTCTGCATTATTAAAACTTTCTCCATCATCTTCCTAAGTCTAGATAAATTCTATGAACTAACAAATAAATAAGCCATGCTCTGATTTGTCATGTTTGCCAACTGCCAAGGCATAAATGCTCATGCTGAAAATTTTATAATTATCCCTTGTGGGCCCTTAAGAAGATGGGTGAATAGAGCACCAGCCCTGGAGTCAGGAGGACCTGAATTCAAATCCAGCCTCAGACACTTAATACTTGCCTAGTTGTGTGACCTTGGACAAGTCACTTAACTGTATTGCTTTTAAAAAAAGTAGGCTCCAGAACATTCTTGGTTCCTCACATGTGTCACTTCATGAATTAATTAGCTACAACGAGACCTAAGAATCAAAGGAATGAAGTAGATAAATAGGTTTCCCCCCTCTTTTTAGTGAGTTTTTTTCATAGTTTAGTTTATATACTATCTATAAACCCTATAGTATGATTATCTAAGTGTAGGAGTTCCATTATTCCAAATAGAAATGCCACCACCATCATTGTCAATAAAGGCTATGCTCCCCATGGCCCCATGCAAACACACACACACACACACACACACACACACATGCACACACACACACACACACACACACACACACACACAGCTCTCTCCATATTGTGGCCTTTATTCTTACTGGGGTTTTTTTTGCCATCTTACCCCTTATCTAACCTGGTAAGCAATAGGGTTTCCACCTGCAGAATTTACAGTTTTTCCACATTAGTTTCAATTTTTCAGTCCACAGAACGCAGATCACAGAATTTGTGAATTGTGAATCTATCACTTCTCCTATTTGTGCTTCAGGATCTTCTCATTGGATTCAAGACTGACTCTTCAATCATCCACAGAAGATGTATTTGTATATGGTAATTTTGTATAATTATTTTTTTCTGTAAATATCTCTATATGTTTTTTTTCTTTCGGAGATCTAATTTTAGAGCACAGCCCCTATTTCTTGTTGGCCTATATATTTGGACCAAGATGGTAATGTGATGAAATGAAAGCAGAGAATGAAGTGGGGAGGGGGTGGAAGGGCAGAAAAATTCAGAGGATATGATGCCACTAAACATATGCCTGGCATTTGGAATTTAAGTTGTTTAAGAAAAAAATGTAAATGGTGCTCTTAAAAAGTGCAGTGTGCTATTTTGAAAGGAATGGGGTCTTAGAAAGAAGAAATTTTACTCCTCAGCTTTTAAAGTTCTCATAAATAGCTCAGAATGATGACTGTGTCAAAAAACAGAGTGAAAAAAACTGTGGAAGGAAAGAGTGAAAAATAGGGAGGAAATGATGACTCTAGAAAGAAGTAGAAGAATAAATCAAGGATAACTCCCAAACCACATAACATTGTAGGGAAAGAAGAGGAAATAAAACAGCTTCTGCTTTTGGAGGGTTAGAAGAAGAAAAGTACCAAGTCCTATCTATTGTGCATTTTGCTTGCGTGTATCTATCTATATTTTTTATTGGCCCCCATAGAATAGATAACCATGTACCAGGTACCTGGGATTCATATTAAAAAGTAGACTAGGTACCTGCTCTTCAGGAGTTTATGATCTAATAACAATGAATTTCTGGGCTGGATAGGCCAGAATGGATGAATACCTCATCCATTCTTTTGCTACCAAACAGAATTGCATTTAAACAAAATATGTTTTTCTTAAAAGAGCAATAGTTAATCTTGTTGACATCTTGTTGACAACTATTTTCAGACCCATTATACTTAGATGTAAGCTCCATGAAGTCATTGACCATAACCTCTTTTTAATACCAATTTTTTTATTTGTATAAAACAATGGGGTTAAGTGACTTGCCCAAGGTCACTCAACTAAGTATTAAGTGTCTGAGGTCAAATTTGAACTCAGATCCTCCTGACTTCAGGGTCAAGTACTCTATCCATTGCGCCACCTAGCTGCCCCCATAGCCTCCTTATATGATACAGATAAAACAGTCTTTGCTTGAAAGGTAAATATTACTTTTGTCACAATTCTGCCCAACCCCCACAAAAGCCACTTTTGCCATGAAGTCCCATTCTGGTGTCTCATCATGGCAAGGTCTTACCAAGGCTCTTGCAGACTAGACCAGTAAAGCATAAGCTCTGGCAGGTTCAAATGGGAGAGCTTCTGAGTGAGGGCTTGGCAATTTCATTCATATCTTTGTTCAAAGATCATCAAACTGACATATGATAAGACAAGCTGAATTATATTCAGTTCATCATATTTTCCTGTGAAGTAAACCCAAATAAAAAGAAATCAGCTTCAATGAACAAAGGAGTTGTGCAAATAAACTCCATTATGTATCGAATAGTTACAAGAAATATCATATTGGGGGATAATTTGGTCAATATTCTATTCACTGTTCAGAGAGAACATAGGCAGGCAGGTTATAATGAAGAAATCTGTCTTTTCTACTAACATATATTTTAGATAGAGAAAAACTAAAGAAGTTACATGAAGAAACTGTCAATATTTTCCTGTTAAAATATATAATGAAATTCTTTAACTTAGATGAGAAAGTGGAAATCAGGGAAGATGACTAGAAATATGTTAAAAAATATGATTATGGATGAAGAAATTAAAGAGGCCCCAGTCACCTACTAGACCCATATGTGCACATTATGAACATTTTTGTTTAGATGACTGTCTGAAGGCACTGAATATTTTAAGCACAATAATCATAGAAAATGAAATTTACTTTACCTTAGAAGGCAAGCAATGACTATAATGGACCCAGGAAATCTTCGAGAATCAGCCTAGGGCAGGTAGAGCTTCACATCACAACTTGTTAGGTGAAGGAACAAGCTAAATTAGAATAAAAGATAAAGATGAAAAGGCAATGTGTGTGTGTGTGTGTGTGTGTGTGTGTGTGTGTGTGTGTGTGTGTGTGTTCAAATGTGTGTTCAAATATGACCTGTTTCAACAAGCTGCTAGTTTTGAAAATGGGAAATGGACAAAAGTAAATTCTGATTAGCACCATTTTGTAGGTAACTTTCTTTTCTATTTTCCTTTTTCTTTTCTTTGCAAGGCAATGAGGTTAAGTGACTTGCCCAAGGTCACACAACTAAGTATAGAGTTTCTGAGGCCACATTTAAACCTCCTAACTCTGGGTCTGGTGCTCTATCCACTGTGCCACCTTAGCTGCCCACTCTAGGCAACTTTCTTAATACAGCATGGTCAGCATGATGACTAAGTCAGAAAGATCTTAGTTATATCTCTTTGCCAAATGAAAAAAGCAGGAAAACACCAATAATGTTACTCTAATGTAAGATCAAAAAATGTTTTGCTGATATTTTTTTTCTTGTGTTATAGTGGTTTCTGGATATCCTTTATCCTACATAAGTTTTTTTCATGTAGCAAAGAAGAAGCAAATAAACAAATCCAAAGTGTTTGTCTGACAGTATATTTTACCTTCTATATTCATTTCCCTCTACCTATCTTTTAATTTTGTTTTTGTAAGGCAATGGGGCTAAATGTCTTGCCCAAGGTCACCCAGCTAAGTAAGTATTAAGTGTCTGAGCCCAGATTTTAACTTAGGTCCTCCTGACTCCAGGGCTGATATACTGCCCCTACCTATTTTATAAATAAAGGAGGAAAATAATTTCTTCATCTCTTTTCCAAAGCCAAGATTTCTCAATATGCATCACACATAGTAGTATTTTTTTCATGTATATTATTGATACCAAATTATACATTATTTTCCTGGTTCTGCTTGCTTAAATCTGCATCAGTGTATAAAATGGTCTTTAAAAGCAATTTTGGAAAACATTAAAGAGATGGTAAAAAGACCAGGTACAAGAATGTCTCAAAAAAACAGCAAAAAAAAAAAATAAATAAATAAAACGAGAGGTTGTCATGAGATCCAACTAAGTTATATTATCTTCTGAAGGGCAGCAGGGTGGTGCAGTGTATAGAGCACTGACTTTGCATTCAGGAGGATAGAGGTTTGAATCTGGCCTCAGACACTTGTCACAGCTGTATGATCTTGGGCAAGTCACTTAGTCCTGATTGCCCTGCCTTCGGGCCATCTCCAGTTATCCTGATTCATATCTGGCCACTGGATCAAGATGGCTCTGGAGGAGAAAGTGAGGCTGGAGACTTAGCACAGCACCCCTTCCATCCTCCCACTCAAAACCAATTCATGTGCTTATCATGGCATCACCTCCCTGAAGTCATGGTCTTCTTCAAAAATGAAGGACACATATTATTATTATTATTATTTTCAGATAATTTACAAATGAAAATAGGACAGCAAGCATAAATTAAGTCAAACAGATCTGGTAACATTTATAGGAGTTTTTTTTTTTCAGTAGGTCAAAATTTCCAAGTAACTATTGACATAATTGATTACTTAAATTAATATCCAGAAAAATAGTGTTCCTATACTGCAAGCAGAATTATGCCACATTGTTTGTGTGTATGACTATTTGAACATAACCAGGATGGAAAATATTAGATCTCTTCTACAATCTCAATAATGGTTTAATTTCCTTCTTCAGCTCATTCCCAGTGAGTTTCTGGATCAATAGTCCACATAGGGCATTCCTGTTTATGGATTGCCCTAATAGGAAATTTCTCTGGCACACTGAGGTTCTAAATGATTAAGTGGTTGTTCAAGGACAAGAGACAAAGAGAAGGGAAGGCAACTATGTACTTCCACCAAATTCAATATACAAATAAGGAAACTTCCTATAGTTAATTCTTCATTGGAGCCATCATTTGGACTCTGTTGTCTTCCTCCTAGGTATTTGTTGTGTTTTATAGGGGGATGGTGGAAATAGCACTGAAAATCACATTGTTGAGAGTGGCTATACCTGATCAAAAACATACCCAGAACAATTCTATGAAAAATACAATTGTATAGGCATTCAGTAGTTCAATCTTTTCTTTAAAAAAGAAAAAAATTCTAGCTGTATGACCTTGGGCAAGCCACTTAATCCCATTGCCTTAATAAAAGAAAAAGAAAAAGAAAAGAAAATACTCCAAAAGTAATTTATAAATCTAAAGTAACTTTTTTGTTCCATGTTTTCAGGAATTAATTCTCCCTCTGTACCCTTGTCTAATTGCTTTGTGCTCTGCCTAGCAAGGTCACAGACTATTGTTCCCATATTTTCCTTGGGTGTGAAGATAATCTCTCCATTGATAGAGACAAAGTGAGTCTAGTCCCTCCATTAAGGATGTTTTGTGATCCAAGTAGGCTGTTGTGTAGAAATAATGTGGATTCTCTCCTTCCTTCTTCAAAAAGTAAGATGTATTAGGAAATTTCTTACTAGATGATGTGATGAATGAAATCTTTCTTTCTTTTCTTTTTCTTTTTTTGGTTTTTGCAAGGCAATGGGGTTAAGTACCCAAGATCAGACAACTATGTAAGTATTAAGTGTCTGAGGCTGTATTTGAACTCAGGTCTTCCTGACTCCGGGGTCAGTGCTCTTTCCACTGCACCACCTAGCTTCCTCAGTGTCTAGGATTCTTTTTATTCATTCATTCATTCATTCATTCATTCATTCATTCATTCATTCATCTATTTATTTATTTAGTTGTTTGTTTATTTATTTATTTTCAGTCATATGCACATGTATATTTTTAAGTTACAAAATTTCCTTCCAACTTCCCTTCCCACTTCCTCCCCTCATTGATGAATAGTCAGGTTAGCATTATACATACATATTTCTGATAAACCTATTTACAGATTAGTTATTTTTAGTATGAGGAATTAGGATTAAGGGAAAGATACATAAGAGATAATTTTTATTAAGTGTTCATCAGATTCTGAAGGGTTGGGGTTTTTTGTGTGTGTGTTTTGTTTTGTTTTGTTTTTCTTCTTCTGGATAGGGAAAACATTGTTCATAGTTGGTCTAATACAGTTGTCCTAGCTCTCTGAACTGTTGAGAGGAGCATGTCTAGGATTCTTAACTCATGAACAAAGTTATCTGCAAGGTAATTTAAAAAATGATATTATCCCACAAATGTCCTATCTCTGAAAGAAGAAGAGATTCTGAGATAATGTAGATTAGGGAATTCAAAATCCTTTCTCATTTAAAAAAAGAAGTTTGGGGTTCAGGGAGTAATGTCCTTGAGATCCCCTGTCTCAGATCTCCCATATTCTATAAACATTTACTATAAGTCATTATAACTGCTTCTGGTGTAGGGATGGAGATAACTGTTATTGTTTAATTGTTTTCAGTTGTGTCCAACTCTTTGTGGCCTCATTTTGGGTTTTCTTGGCAAAGATACAAGAGTAGTTGGCCATTTCCTTCTCCACCTCATTTTACAGATGAGGAAACTGAGGAAAACATAGTAAGATGACTTGCCCAGAGTCACATAGTTAGTCTGTGGTCAGATTTCAACTCAGGCAAATGAGTCTTCCTGACTCCAGATCCAGTATTCTATCCATGTGTCACCTGGCTGCCACTAAGAGGCACAAGGTGAAAAGATGAGGAACAAATCCTCAAAAGCTAAAATCCTGTAGAATGGGCTGGAGGGATGAAACTTATCCTTAATTAGCCAATAACAAAAAATTCTGTGAGTTCCAATGGTTGTTTTCATCCAGTGACCAATCTCCAATAATCTCATTAGGTTATTTGAGGAACTTCATTTTAATTTGAATGATAGCCAACATCTTATGTTATCATTTGAACAGGGATTTCCCCAACTATCTGCTTTACATATACATCTAGTTTCTCAATGAGCACATAAGAAAACAGATAGGCTTTCTCAGTTTATTTTCTAAAGCAGCACACATCTTTATGGCTATACAACTCACTCAGGAAGGTGATTGTATGAAAATATAAATTCTTGGCGTGTCTATCACTTCAGTTTTAAAAATATTGGAGTCAGTAGAACAAAAATCAACCTTGAAGGCTCACCTCATACAAAATGTCTCCCAAGCATACATAAAATTATTACCAACTCCATGATTGTTGTGACTATAGAGATAAATTTTTTTTAACAATCTTTGAGTAGTCACATCAAGGAAGGTATAAAGCAGTAATACAAATTCACTTAACATATTTACTATTGTGACAAGAGGATATATGGTGCAAAGTCCAAAGAAAAGAACTATGCTCTCTTGATAGTGAAATATGCCAAGTCTTCCTATTCACAAATGTCATTGTAATAATTACACTGAGCCTTGGAACTGTGCAAAGCTTCTTCAGTGAAATTAATAGCAATTTCATCATGTTGGAAAAACAAAGAGGATGAAAAATATATATTGCCTAGATATACTGCTGGCTAAATGACATATCAAGTTATCCCATCAATAAGTACATCTTGGATGTCTACTTTAATGATCAATGAACTAGACCAGAATTGAGCCATAGAATTTTTTTTCAGGTTAGATCTCATTGGGAAGGCATATGACACTTTTAGTTTCAGAAATTCTAAAATGTTCATGAATAGAAAAAGTCTATAACATTAATCCCCACAGGATACAGAACAATAAAATGGAATGAATGGAATATAATGGATTTAGGAGAATTCTTCTTCTGCTGTTTTGCCCCTGAGTCTCAGTATTGTTCTCTGCAAAATGAGAAAAATAGTACTTATCTCACAATGTTCCTTTGAGAATAAAATAAAATAATATATACAGACATTTCACAAATGACAGTGCTATTATTTTAATCATTTGAGTCAAGAAATGTTTCAGTCTCAGATGTATAAAAATTGCATATAAAATGGGTGGAGCCCACTGCTGATGGATGTTTCAAATGTGGCTCTGGCTGCCCTAAGATGGGGGACAGGGTGGCTATTGTTCATTGCAAGAAATGCTAGGATGGAGACCTTGTGCTAGACACAGGAATTGGTGATTTGGTTCAAACTTGAAAAAGGTAGAGGATCCATTAGTTACTCATAGAGAGCAAGAACAGAGAGAACAAGAACTGAGCATTAAAGAAAGTCAGACTTGGAGAGCAAAGTAAGAAAAACCTTGCAGGGCTTTGAGAACTGAAGTCATTAACAGGTGGCAGCTTCAACTCATTTAGTGGCAGTTAGGGTATACATGATGATAACTGCAGTATCAGGGAGATCTATCAGCCATTCTACTCCTGGGAATCTCTCCAAGGTCTGGCACTTGTTCTATGACAGCATTGTTAGAAAGTTTAACCAACACACATATTGTAAAGTAGTTTGACAGCTGAATCTGAATCCCACATTCACCAGTTGCTATTTGTATAGAAACAGGAAAGTCATGCAACCTTTGAGTCTCAGTTTCTATATGTGCAAAATGGACTTAATAATACTTGCCTTCCATACCCCTCAATGCTTCTGATCAAGAAAGTGCTTTGTAAATCATCAAGTTCTATATAAACAAGAAATGTTATTATTACCCTATACTACCTCTGGCTGTTATGAACATTCCAACTTGTCTAGGCTTGTGGCATCACTAATCTTCTGGCTCACAGGAGAAATACAGAGTCTCTCTTATTTTGGCATTTTTCCTGATACCACAGCAATAGCTTTGAAAGTTTATATAGAAATCATAGGGATTTTCCATTCTCTATTGAGTAATGTCAGAAGTTTTGTTTTTATAGGATTTGCATTACTAAGTAAACATATTTATTTGATTTTAATATATCAGGTTTTGTTACTTTGGAGTAGATTAAGGTGTCAATCATATTCTCCATATTTCATATTGTATCCTCTGGGTAGGAGCACGTGTGATGTTACACATGTCTCACCAATAAAACAGCCCTCTGGATTGAAATCTGTTCAGGACATATAGCAAGATGTCAAATTAATTGTACCGAAATAATGAGTTAGCACCAAATGCTAATTAAATATTGATGAAAGTCATACTTTCAATTATCTTCATTATGGCACAATGTTTTATGTAGACATTAAATGCTTGCAGTATGGGCGCGTCCCATAATTAGCTGGGGACTATAAAAATCCAGAGTTATTGCCCTCCATGTTAAAAGTACTTGGAAGCTTGAGTTTGAAAAAGACATCTTTTAAAAACAAGGTTATATTTTTTTTCTTTCTCCTTAAAAAATGTCCAAAGTTCTGTTCTTTAAATGTAGTTTCAGGGTAATCCATGCCATTGAACCACACCCTTGCAAATATAGTAGAAGCTGGAACCAAAAGTCAGTAGGATGTTAAAATTCCATTCAATTATAGAATTTACATATGCTTCACCCACAATGATTCATGTTAACTTCTTTCCCTTCTATTCATTTAAACTTACTTTTACTCTTCTCCATATCTCTAGGCTGATAGACTCATTTGGCCCCAGAATAGTTTAAGAGATGGAAATTGTGGCATTTCCCATCTTTGTACTCTCATCTGGGTTGGGTTATGAATAAGAGGCAGGACAGGCAAGATGACTTCTTAAGGGCATGCTTTCCAGTGCTAGTGTTTTGAACATTTTCATATCTGTGTTCCCTTTGCTGCTTGCATTAGATGTTGTCCTGGAAACACATAATCACTACAACTCTGATTTTTACTATGCTTTTAATTTGGAGGAGAGGAGGGCAACACTCCTCAATCTAAAAAATCAAAATTTCTACAGCTTATGAGAAGAGGAAATTAGATGAAAACTGATGATTGAGTAGTATACCCAGAAATGCTTAAGTAGACTTCCCTGCATCAGCCATGTAGGGAATAGATAGGCAGTGAATAATTATGATATGAAAGATGGTGACTAGGGACAGTTCAAAGGATCTGAGAGGATCTTTGGAATTTAGGTAAATGAAGAGTATGGTTCTGGACAAGAGTTGTGAAAATCTCATCATTCTGCTTAAGAATTCCTCTTGAGTATTTTACTGGACCAGTGGTACTTGAGTGGAATTGGAGGAGCATTTGGAGAATCCTAAAAAATTTCCTTTACTTAGAGCCACACTAACTAAAATTCCCCTTTGGTGAGGTGTTCCTTTGGTTTAAGCATCACTTTCTTTTGTTCCCTTTAAAATGCCAGAGACCTAACATCATCCTTAATTTAATTTGATTAACACTTCCTGATATCTTCTGACCCAAATGGAGTGGAAAATGTCTATATTGATGTGATTTAGTTCCTCTGTGTGAATATCAGTTTTTGGGATGAAGATAGGCTATCTATACTGAACGTGGTATAGTCCTTACCACTGGGAGGTTAAGACTGGTGAATGGATTTATTTCAAGAGTTCTGAATTGTAGTAAGGCTAAAGCTGCTCAAGGGTCCACATTGAACCTAGAAGCAATATGCTGAACCTTGGAAAGGAGAGCTCTCAGCATGCCTACATAGGGATACGTTATCCCTTGTTGAAGAAATGGAGCAGGCTAAAGTTTCTGTGCTGATCAGTGGTGGGATTGAGACCTTGAATGGTGGACATACTTCTAGCCCATGAAAGATAGGGAGATTTAGGCTTAAAACAAAACAAAAAAACTGACATTTAGAGAGCCAATAATTATTTTGAAGGGGCTTAAATAGTATAGGCCTTAGCACCTCTCTGATTCCTTATCCTTTATTCTGCCACTATTCATATAGTTAAAGCAGTACAAGGACCTATAAAATACCAAGCAACATTTTATAACTTTTTGTTTATTTATTTTATTTATTGTTATGGCCAAGTAAGTTATCACTTTTTAGCAACTACTGGTGTCATGTTTCTCTGAACATAACAAGAATGGAATTTAGTCTGAAAACAGGTTATTCCACTGACTTAAAGGTTTTCCATTTGGTAGAATCTACTGGATCTGTTCTCCCAGTAATGAAGGTACTCTTTGGCACAGCTTTCAAGAATCCATTAAGTTTGGTGTGTTAGCCAGTCAACAAGTATTTGTCAAGCATAACAAGTTGCTGCTACTAAGCTGTAAACATAAATACGAGCAAAAGGAAAAACAAACTCTGTCCACATGGAATTTATATCCTAATTGGAGAGAAGGAGCAGTCTTTGAATAAATGGAAACCATTACCCAACAGTCAATCATCATCATGATTGGTCTAACCTTTTTGGTGAGGGGGGAGGGTCAGGTAACTGATTACCTCAAATAACAGGCACTTTGGAGCAGGGATGATTCTCATCTTTTTTTGTTTGTTTGTTTGTTTTTTGCAAGGCAATGGGGTTAAGTGGCTTGCCCAAGGCCACACAGCTAGGTGATTATTAAGTGTCTGAGGGTGGATTTGAACCCAGGTACTCCTGACTCCAGGGCCAGTGCTCTATCTACTGTGCCACCTAGCCACCCCTTATTCTCATCTTTCAAAAGAGAAAAAGGATTTATCCTGTAGTTGGCAGGAGTCTGGTTAGACATAAAGATGTGGTCAAAGATTTTGAGAGAAATTGAGAGAGATTCTTGCCCCCTGTTTATCCAGGATAATTTTTTCTTTATCAGCTGTGATTAAGAATCGCATGTGTTATGAGTCTACGAAGCATGTAAAGTAGAAATACTAGTAGACTTGAAGTCAGGGGAGAATCTGGACCAAATTTTCCCTCTAACACCTGAATAAGTATTACCTTGGTCAAGTCACTCAGTTTTTCTGTCTCAGTTTCCACATCTGTAAAACAGATAAAATAATCCTTGCATTACTAAGCACCATAGGACTGTTGGAAGAATCAAATGAGATAGTGCATGGGAAGTGTTAGCAAACCTTAAAGAACTATGTAAATGTCAGTTGTCATTAGTACATGCAGAATAACTTGAATTTTGTTGTTGTTAATAAATGCTAGGACAAAACTTCTCTGTCCAAATGAGTGTTGCTCTGTTCAAAACAGACTTTCTGGAAAGCCAGATGCTTTTATCCCAACAATACTATCATTGTTCAAAACATTTGGGGAACTATCTTTTGATAATTGTTTTTTAAACCCTGAAGCACATTCCTTTGTATATCCTCTGTGATGGCAAATCTTTATTTTTCTATGGATGAATTTTATTTTTGTAAAAATGATATGTATTTGGTTACATAGCTCAGGATTGCCAGTTTTTAGTCTATGATATGATAAAATAGCACAATAATAACAATAATAAATAGCTAGCATTTTTATAGTGTCTCCTATGTATTAGACACTGTGCTAATCATTTTGCAATGATCTCATTTGAGCCTCACAATAAACTGAGGAAACAGATTGTTATCATCCTCATTTTTTAGCTGAGAAAAGTGAGAAAAACAAATGTTAAATGACTTGCCCAAGGGTACATAGCCCATAAATATCTTAAGGCCATATTTGAACTCAGGTCTTCCTTATTCCATATCCAAGTCTGTACTACCTACCTGCCTCATGAAGCATGATCTAGTTTGTCTTTTATGAAGAGCCCCAGTTAGAAGCAGAATGCCACGGGTATAGCTGCTTTTTAAGTGCCACCTCAAATCAAGAGCCTGGCTTACTGACCTCCAGTGGTCACTTATCATTTTAGGATTCCATGATTATCGTTTGGGTTATTGCACAAATTGGACCCCCTCCTACTTCCACTCCCATCTCTCAGCACATTTCATTGTCTCATATCTTACTTTTTCCCTTTGTATTTTTTTTCTCTTCTCTGCAATATGGAAGCAATGACCATGTATCACCTTTCAGAAGAATCACCAGTCAGTTTATTTGGAGCTCTTAAGATAAGGGAAAGGAAAGCTTAATTGACTACAGAATGATGAGAGAGAGTGCTGCCTTGCAACTGGAAATGAGGTCTGGGAAAGGAGAATTGGATTTATTGCAGCAGTGATAGTGGAAATGGGTGTCAGACTGCCAAAGTCTGACTAGATTCATAGAGCTGAGGCAGTGAGCAGGTTGGCAGAGATCATTTAGTCTAATAATCTCATTTTCCAGATTAGGAAAGGTAGGTGATCCTCCTGAGATCATACAGCTTGATACCAAAAACTAAGTCCATCGAAAAAGACAGGGTAGTATAGTGGATATAGCTGGCACATATGACACATATGGGTTTAAGCTCTCAGCTGTCTATGCAATTCTCTGAGACTATCAATGACAAAGTACATGCCAACTTAACATTGGTAGAGGAGGTTTCTTTAACTAGGAACTCCCTAGAGCAATGAAATCACAGATCCAGCCCCTAAGTACTTAATTTTATAGATAAGGAAACCTAGGCTCAGAGAAATAAGTAACTTGTATAAAATCACATAGCTAGCCAATGATAGAACTAAAACTAGAACCCAGGTTTCTTGACTTCTAGACCTTTCCTTTGTCCATTATACTTAATCATCTTTGCTATTAAGAGGTAGGGATGACATATGGTTAAATCATCTTTGATCATATCTAGGTATAGAATGGGCCTAATGAGAGAAAGAATGGAGAATCAAAGTAGAGTAATTATAGAAGGGAACAAAGCCTGAAAAACTACCCCTTCATTGTGTTTTACAATCCACTAATCCTGCTCTCAAAACAACTCTATGGTGTGAGTAGGAAAAAATAAAATTTAGCTTCAATAGTTCAAGAACATGTAGTTTTAGTTTTTACACTTACTACTCCCTCCAGTGATTCAGATCACAACCCTTCTGACTTTTATTGGATGATCTTTTGGAGATGCTGTGGCTGAAAAAAACATGATCTTTTGGTGACCCTCCTTTCCAGAGATCAAATGTCTTTTTACTTGTTCAGATTGAATCTCAGCACCCAGGAGCATAGATCCCAGGCCCTGAACTCCACGTTTTCCTAACTTGAGAGGAACTGCTAGGAATTTCTTGGAAGAAAGATTTCAAACACTCAAGGTCATCATCATGCCATGATAAAGCAGGAAGACTTTAATAGAGAAAATTAAAACTCAGAATGGTGAAATGACAAGCATCAGAGTTGGGTCTTGAGCAAGGAAAAGAGAATAGGTTCTGGAATCATAGGTTCTGAGTTCAAATCCCATCAAGTGACCATTGGTAAGAGCTTACTCTGGTCCTCAGTTTTCTCATCTGCAATACGTTGGTGTTGGACTCGATGCCTTCTATGTTCAGATTTCTTCTATTGTATGTATATGGTACTATTACTCTGGTCAAATGCTCACTCCCAGGGCTTTCCTAATAAATCTAAGAGCAACTCTAAAGTAAATGATATTTCTGGAATCTAGAGTCTGAAAAATGTATGAAGATGGAAACTAAATAGATGATGGTGATAAGAAAACATTCAGCGTAATAAAAAAGAAGCATGAAACAAAAGAAAAGGAAAAAATTCCTGAGGAGAGAATTCAGAAAACAATTTCATCTTATTCTTTGAATCTGTTTGCAACAATTGTTAGACAGGGAAATACCATGGAAAGCAACTCCAGTGAGGATGCTGACGGAATGAAGAACGCTCTTTATGACACTTGTTTGGTAACTCTTAAATTATTCAGTCTTCACTTTCTTCTGGTTTCCTGAATTATGACTTATAGGTAAGGAAAGTATAAGCTTCAAGGTGTTAAGTTTAGCAAGTTGTTAAGTTTAGCAACCAGCTCAGGGGTTCTGGGCTCCATCCCCAGCTCATAAAATTAAGTCAAGAATCTTTGATGGATCCTTGAGGTCTGGGAGGCCAAGCAATCCCAGCCCTTGGAATCTTACAAAGCCTCCTGAATGTCTGTGTTAATTCTAACAGTCAGAGGTCTGGGAAACCTGATTGAGAGTGTGACACTATTCTGGAGGTCATTCCAAAGCGGTTGTCTGATGTGACTCTTGAACATGATAGAAATGGAGGGGAAAAAAAGCCAAGTCTGAATGAGATAAGAATTAATCAGTCAATAAGTATTTATGGAGTATCTTTATGGGACAAGCATTTTGTTAAGTCAAAGATACAGTAAAAATATTAAACTTTTTGAGGAACAACATGCTGCATGATAGAATCAAGGGTTCAAAGATCTCAAGTTGCTAGGGGAAGCAGTCTGGAACTAATGATGACCTTTTTATCAAAAGCTCTAGTGACTCTACCATCCCTTTAAAGAAAACAAGCAAACAAAAAAATAACAAGGAAGATTTTAGGAGAATTTTTTCATTATGTCTTGGCTCATATGTGTCACCTCTAAGTGTGGGGAAAATCCTATGTCTGATATTCCCCAGTATAATATAATTGACTCCTAACATACAAATCATTGGTCATAATGCTACTGAATAAAGCTTTATTAGAAGATTTCAGAAAAAAACAAAACAAAACTTGAAACTTTGGATTAAATCATTAAATCAACCTATAAACATTTGTTAATTTTCTTTTGTGTATGGGAGAGGAAATTTAGATTCCAGACCTTATGGAACTTTTTTTAGGAAAATAATATAGACATATAGATAACTTTAATCTTTAGCATAAATGCATTAAAGAATTGGAAAACCAATTGTTATGTGAGATCTGAGGAAGGGGGGAAGGGAAGAGCATTGCAGACACAGAGTAACAGTATAAGCAGCATCACATAGAAGGAAGGACAACAAGAACATGTTTCTGAAACAGAATTTAATAGTTTGGCAATGAAGAGGAAAAGGGGGATTGCTATAAAGTTAGAGTAGGTAAGATGATAGCATTTTTTTAAATGGGGTCTCTCCAGCTCACCTAGGTTAGAAGTAACAGACAACTTATTGGCTTGATCCAGCTACTGACTGGCACAAGGACTTTGATCTACTCTATTATTTGGTTTAGTTCCTCCCATGCCACCCAACCCTCTCCAATTCGTAAGGGTTTGCTATATTGATGACCAACTTAGTTTGGGTTCCATATTGACTGAGTCCATTGCATATCAGAATCCTGAGCTCAACAGATCTGGCAGCTTGAGCCTCTATAGTTGGATTTTAAACTTGTGCCACGATGCCCCACATTACCAAATTTTGAAGGCCTTTGAATGCCTAACAAAAGAGTTTGAACTTTATTCAGAAGGCAGTAGGGAACTGAAGTTGTATATGTATGTGGATGTTCAGTTTTCTTTTCTTGGCTCATGTAGGATGTTTGTTGCCAATGTAGGTTATGTGTGTCCACATGATTCTAGATAAAATTTACTGGGAGATGTGAATAAATACATTATCAGAATCTAGTGTTCCTGACCCCCCCTCTATAGGAGGCTTTAATTCTTGCATAGGAGAGGAGTGGGATATTGATGCTATCATCCTTGGAAAGGGACACTAGTCTAGAATTATGGATCTGTCCCTTGTTAGTCTATGGGGAAAAAAGAAATGTCTATATGTGTGTGTATGTATTTATATTTCTATCTTCTATATATCTATCCATTCATCTATCTGTCTCTCTGTCTGTTTGTCTGTCTATCTATCTATCCATTTACATGGTTCAATATACTATCCTGATTATTGTCCTTCATGGGTAAGTAGTGCCCTAAACTATGTCCAAACTCTTGTTTCTCTTTCCATCAAATGCCTGAATAGAATGCTAAGCCTGGAGTCAGGAAGATCTGGATTCAAACCCAGTTGCAGATGCTTATTATTTGTGAGACCCTGAGCAAGTCACTTAAATACTATTTGCCTCAGTTTACTTATCTGTAAAAATGGGGAATCATCCTCCCAGAGCTGTTGTGAGGAGCAAATGAGATAAGAATTATAAAGAACTTAGCATGGCATCTGCCACATATAAGCACTATATAAATGTTAGCTATTACTAATATCAAGTAAACTCATTTATCTGAGAAAATAGCCAACAGAAATTACAAAAGTTGGAATGAAGTGTAATACAGGGAGTAAATGTATTCTTACACAGAGAGTGAGATAATCTTGTCTGCTGAAAGAGAGAACAATGATAGAGTCCCTGGCTCCTCTGTATGTTGGTTTCTTTCCAGGATCTTTTCCACTCTCCAGGAAATTCTCCCTGAGAACAATCTGAAAACCAGGATCTCCTCTCTTAAAGTTGGAAGAGAAAAAAAAGATCTATCCACTTTTTTTTTTTGTTGTTATTGCTCAGTTGTTTCAATCTTGTCTGACTTGTTGTGATCCCATTTGGGGTTTTCTTGGAAAAATACTGGAGTGGTTTGCCATTTCCTTCTCCATCTCATTTTACAGATGAAGACATTGATATAAATGAGGTTAAATGACTTGTCCAGGGTAACACAGCTAGTAAGTATTGGAAGCTGGATTTGAAATCAAGTTTTCCTGACTCCAGGTCTGGTATTCTATCCACTGAGCTACTTATCCACTACCCAAATCTCACCAATTCTTTTTTCTTTTTTTAGTTTTTTTTTTTGCAAGGCACCAGGGTTAAAGTAGCTTGCCCAGGGCCACACAGCTAGGTAATTATTAAATGTCTGAGGCTGGATTTGAACTCAGGTACTCCTGATTCCAGGGCTGGTGCTCTATCCACTGCACAACATAGCCTTCCCTAAATCTAGCCAATTCTAAACCTCACATGGCAATATAATATTAAGTAATCATTCTCCAACAATAAGAAGAGTCTTATAGAATGAACTTGTGTCCTTGATTACAATTTTTTTAAAGGAAAAGGTAGTACTAGAGCTATATATATATATATGTTTGGGGTGGGAATAAGTAACCATTTCTTCTAAAAATCCCAATCTCAGTTTCCTTTTTCTTTAGTTTTTGGGTTAAGTGACTTGCCCAAGGTCAGACAACTAGGTAATTAAGTGCCTAAGGTTGGATTTGAACTTGGGTCCTCCTGACTCCAGGGCCAATGTTCTATCCACTGTGCAACCTAGCTGCCTCTTCAATTCCAGTTTTAAATATAAACAGACTCTATCTTTGTTACTATCTGTTGATCAGAGTAGGAGGGGGGGAACATAACTTCTTTCTCTCTCACCTTCTTTCTCTGCTCTTTTTTTTCCCTACTTTTCTCTCTTCATAACTCTGAAGCAGTCCTATGTAGTTTCTTAGCCAGGAAAGGCCAAGTTTCTAGTGGATTGATTTTTTATTTTGTTTTGGTGCCATCTCCTCATCATATAAGACAAAGGAAAATCCCTTGTAGTCCTCTTTGTCTTCCTGCTATCTTGACTCCTCTCTCTTCTCCTCTCTCTTCTTCAACTCTCTCAGGCTACCAGATGCCTCCCCCACTTTGTCACTTTTGCCTTTCTATTTATGCTCTTTGCTCACTAGCATTCTCCTAAGCCAGAAGGGAGAAAAGTAAAGGAAACTTATAACAGGACTACAGAAATAGTGTAATGGGAATAAGTTTACACTCCTGCATTGAGGTTAAAAAAGCAATCGTACAGGTGTGGCATGGAGGAACTTGGCTTGACAGAAATTCCTGTGAGAAAGACCTGGAGGGTTTCATTTGACTGCTAGCTCAATATGAGCCAACAGTGTGATATTGCTGCTAAAAAAGGTAATGTAATCTTAGGATATATGAACAGAAAGAGAAGGTTCAGAATAAAAACAAATTGTCATTCCACTTGAGTAGACACTGTTCAGACCACATTTGGAGGATTCACTTTTATTTGGGGTGTCCTGAAGGCATTTCAAACCCAACAGGTCAGAAAGATTTCCTCCTAGATCCTTCCCTCTTACAAACATCTGGTCAATAAGTTTGTCATGAGATGGGACAAGGGTTGGGATAAAAGTAAGGATAAGGATAAGGAGCCTTGCTTTCCAGTTCAGAGAATACACAGAGATTCTGAATCTGTTTCCTCTATTTTTACTATCAGTGAATAAAAGACTTTTTGGTTGCCTGCCAAATTAGGACTGAGAATATATGCAAAAAAACCACAATAGAGAAACTAATTCATTTTTCTTCCTTTTTTTTCCATGAGCTTTTTTTCTGAGTTCCTGAGGGCCAATGGTAGGAGACTGAGAGTTCCTTTTTCCCAGCATCAGAACAGTTGGTGAGTGTCTGGGATGGGACTCCTCCTGTTTGTGTCTTCTTCCCTTTAAGAAAGAATCTTGTGTGGGGAAGCTAGATGGCACAGTAGATAGACCACTGGCCCTGGAGTCAGGAGGACCTGAGTTCAAATCTGGCCTCAGATACTTAATATTTACCTAGCTATGTGACCTTGGGCAAGTCATTTAACCCATATTGCCTTGTTAAAAAAAAGAAAGAAAGAATTTGTGGGAACCTGAAGAGTCCAAGAAAAGCATCAATTTGCCAGTAGTGGTATAGAAGTCAACCCAATGAGCAGCCAGCAGGAACAAATTTCAGCAACAAATTGATGGGCAGAAGAAATGTTGCGTCCTGCAAGTAGGACCACCCAATTGTGATCACTGGGGAGGAACTATAAGGAGCATATATTTAGTAGCTGCCCTTTAAGTTTGATCCTACTGTCTCCAGGGATGAGGGAGTAGAGAGGAGAGTGTGGCCCTGATTTGTGGGGGGAAATGTTTTTACATTTTTGCTTTTACCATCTCTTCTCAGTAAATATTAATTTTTTAAAAAGACATTAATTGCTTTTTAAACTATTTTATTAATTTCTTTTTTCTTTTTTCTATTTTTTTTATCCATTTGTACATGCATATTTCCAAGTTACAAAATTTCCCTCCACCTTTTCTTCCCACCCCCCCCTCCCCTCAGCAGGGTTAGCATTTTACATACATATTTTGTTAAACATATTTACAAATTAGTAATTTTTGGCATGACAAATTAGGATTAAGGGAAATTTTTATAGAGTGTTCATCAGATTCGGTATTTTTTTTCTGTGTGTTTTGTTTTGTTTTTTTTTTTTGTTTTCCTCTGGTTAGGAATAATAGACTATTACCAGCATAATATAGTTGTCTTAGTTCTCTTGAGAGGAGTTGCTACCATTAAGGTTGTTCATCTCATAATGTTGTTGATGTATACATTGTTCTCTTGACCCTATTCCCTTTGCTCAGCATCAGATCCTGTAAGTCATTCCATGCTTCTCTAGAGTCTAACCATATATGGTTTCTTATAGAACAATAACATCCCACAGTATTCATGTACCATAACTTGTTCAGCCATTCCCCAATTGATGGGCATCCCCTCAACTTCCATTTCTTTGCCACCACAAAAAGAGCTGCTATGAATATTTTCAAACATGTAGGACTTCTCCTATTTTTTGCAATTTCTTCTGGATATAGGCCTAGAATTGGAATTGCTGGATCAAAGGGTATGAATAGTTTTATTGCTTTTGGGGTATAGTTCCATATTGCTCTCCAGAAGGGTTGGATCCCTTCACAACTTTACCAGTAATGCATTAATGTCCCAATCCTCCCATAACCTCTCCAACATTGATCAGCTTCCCTTTTTCTCATCTGGTCTAATCTAATAGGTATGAAATTATACCTCATTGCTGTTTTAATTTGCATTTCTCTAATCAATAGTGATTTGGAACATTTTTCATATGATTATATATAGCTTTAATTTCTTCACTTGAAAAATGTCTGTTCATATCCTTTGACCAATTATCAATTGGGGAATGACTTGTGACCTTATAAATTTGATGCAATTCTCTCTACATATTTTAAAAATGAGACCTTTATCAGAACTCCTGGTTGTGAAGATTGTGTTCCAACTTTCTGCTTTTCTTCTAATTTTGGCAGCATTGACTTTATTAGTGCAAAAGCTTTTTCATTTAATACAGTCAAAATCATTCATTTTGCAGTTTATAATGTGCTCTACTTCTTGTTTGGTCATAAATTTATCCCTCTTTCACAGATCAGATAAAGTATTTTTTAGTCTATAGTATCACTCTTTATGTTTAAATCCTGTACACATTTTGACCTTTTTTTGGTATAGGGTGTGAAATGTGGATCTATGCCTAAAAGCAAATGGTCAAATTGATTTTGGAGTCCTAATCACTGGACCAATCAATGAAATAGGGGAGACAGAAATTGTAAGTAATAATCACTATTAACTCCACCTTCTTGGAGGTTGGAGCCTAGAGCTAAATTTGTGAATGTGAATATATATATATATATATATATATATATATATATATATATATCTTTTATAAATACTTCTTTTCATTTGTGAAAGACCTTTTAGAGTCTTCCTAGCTGCTATTGTCTCGAGATTATCTTTCCTCTTCACTAGGTGGCACAGTGAATAGAGCACTGGTCTTGGAGTCAAGAGGATGCGAGTACAAATCCAGGCTCAGATACTTGACACTTATTAGCTGTGTGACCTTGGTTGAGTCACTTAACCCTACTTACCTCCCATCCAGGGCCATCTTCAGTCATCCTGATTCATATTTGGCCACTGGTCCCAGATGTTTCTGGAGGAGAAAGTGAGGCTGGTGACTTAGCAAAGCCTCCTCCCCCACTCAAATCCAATTCATGTGCTTGTCATGGCATCACCTCCCTGATGTTATGGTCTTTTTCAAGATCAAAGGAAAAATATCATCAGTTATCTTGTTTGTACAATCATTAACATCTTATCTCCCCTATCAGAATGCCTTTGAGGGCAGGGAAAGGCTAGACATTTCCAGTTTCTTCAATCTATCCCATCTAATTTTGACTCTAGTACTTTCTCCATCCTGCTCTTCCTCCTCAAGTTACTCTCCAATTTACCAATGTCCACCTTAAACTAGGGTGCCCCAATCTGAACATAATGGGCTTGAAGACAGCAAGACCACCACCTCTATATTCCTGGAAGCTGAGTTCCTTTTAATGTAACTCAAGATCACATTAGCTGTTTTTACTGCATCAAATAGCTGAATTGGTTGAGGTAGGTTGAGCTTTCAGTCCATTAAAACTTCCAGATCTTTTCCAGAACAATTGCTTTCTCTCCACTTCGATACCATCTTATACTTGTGAGGTTGATTTTTTTTTTGACAGGAGGTGGGGGAGAGGGAAAGGGGGACTAAGATTTTACATTCATTCCTATTCAATGGCATTTTATTAGAATTAGGTTACTACTCTAGGTGTGTGAAGATCATGTTGGAGCCTGATTCTATCATCTATTAACTTATCCCATCCAGCTTGGTGTCCCCTGAAAATTTGATTGGCACATCATCTATATCTTTATCCAAATTATTGGTTGATATGTTAAGCCGCATATGGCAAAGCTGAACTATTCCATTAGAGACTTCCTCTCTTAATGACAATATCTTATGGAAAAACAATTTCAGTCTAGCTATCCAACCATCTTAATATCTAGATGTTCAACAATTTTAATGATCCATTTTAGGATTTTCCCAGGGATCATAGTCTAGTTCACTGAGATAGGCTAGCTCACAGGTTGGGGGTCTGAATTTTAGGTAGTCCTAGAGGTAGGGAATGAGGTTCACTTCTGAACTTGGTCCTGATATTGACACCTGACATAATAAACACTAAATGTGTGCTTGCTGTTGTTTCTTCATAATCAAAGAGGACCATGTTGTCACATACATGATGACATGACATGCACATTTTGTTTTTTATAGTGAGGGCAGTATTGTGCAAAGACATCCTTCTTACTAGCCTTTTCCAGAACCTTTTACCCCATGGTCAAATTTTATAGGAAACAACTTCTGGTTAAGGTCTGCATGCTTTGGGAAGTCCTCACTGAAATGTGGGCTTATTGATGGACTGACTTTAAGGGCTTCACAGTAAGTCTTGATACCTGGCCTATACAACAGCTTGTGCTTTGGAACAGGTTGAGATATGAGAAGTGGTCCCACTTGCAACTGCCCTTTGCAGAGGGGGGACCTGAAGTAAGCAAAACTGGTGAAGAGAATTGGTCCTTCAGTCCTTCCTTACTTCCTGGGGATTATCTCTGCCTTCTACCCCCTCAAAACTTTGCCCTTCCAAGCTACTCAATTCTGCTGAGGGAGGTGGGGAGGAGGAGAAGGGTGCTATTAGGATGAACCTGCAGAACCAAAGACCATTAGAACATGATTTTCTTGAGGGTCAGGATGATCCCCCCACCCCAGCCACTTAAATGCTTGTTGACTACTCAGCTGCTTGTCCTGAATCATGAAAACTGGGTCTTCTGACTTCGAAGTTTTAATGACCACATTTCAAGAAAAACTTGGCTGAAAGGAGGCTAGTCCGGTGAGCTAGAGATCTGAGTTCTGATCTCTTATTTGAGAGGAAGCTTGAGCTTGTTTTGTTCTCTGCAAATGAGGGAATTGGATAAGGTCATTTTCCTCACGTCTGCTTTCTTTGCATCACAAAATTTGGAATGCATTTGACTCTATTTTAGTGTAGCCTCAACTTTTCTTTTTTTTTTCCTTTTTTTCAAGGAATAGTTGGTTTTAACTTTCAGTCTTCTCTTCAAAAGTATGTGTTTGGGGCAGCTAGGTGGCACAGTGGATAGGGTAGCTAGGTGGCACAGTGGAGTCAGGAGGGCCTGAGTTTAAATTCAGCCTCAGACACTTAATAATTACCTAACTGTGTGACCTTAGACAAATCACTTAACTCCATTGCCTTAAATAAAAAAATTAAAAAAGTATGTATTTACTATAAGGCTACTATTCCCCTTATTTTAAACTACTATTCCCCAGCATTCTTAGATATGGAATGAAGAAACAACTGTTTTTAGAACATAGCTATAAAGGGGTGGCTAGGTTGTACAGTGGATAGAGCACTGGCTCTGGAGTTAGGAGTACCTAGGTTCAAATCCAGTCTCAGACACTTAATTACCTAGCTGTGTGGCCTTGGGCAAGCCACTTAACCTTGCAAAAAAAAAACCAACCTAAAAAAAAAGAACATAGCTATAAAATTTAGTTAAATATGAAGCTACCAAATGGTTTGTTTTAGAAAGGGTAGGAAACTAAATATAAATGTATGCATGTTTGTGTTTGCATTTTTCAGTGTGAAGCATGAAAAAAGACAAGAGAAGTAAATAAATGTCAGAAACTGTTATTTGAGAACTCCCTCTTTATAGACTACTCTTAAAAAGGGCTAGAAAAATCATGCTTACTGATTAGCTAGAAACTGCCTATTTTGGGGAAAGGACTTGGACCCTGTAAGTAAAGTGGATCTGACACTAACCAGCTAAGTAACCTTGTGTTAATCTTACAAAGAATCTCATCATGCTGAGGAGATTGGCATATTGTTATATAACAATGGCAAAGATAAGGAGGCTGAAGGTCCTCAGTACTATCAAATAGTATATGGTTAAGTTTTATTGCCATTTAACACATGACCTAAACAAAGGAGCAAACATGAGTGCCATCCCCAGAACTTTATCTTTTTGAGGCTGTTTGATATTACATGTTTATATTATGTATGTGCATATATATATTCTTTATATAGGAAGATATATATTTATATATTATATTCTATGACTGTAATTAAATTCAGTTCACTTATATCTAGACATTATATTCAATGACAGGAAAATTCATGCTGCTGGTCTTAAATTTACCCCCAGGCATCACTTTTTCAAACCACCTATGGCCCCCATGAGTGAAGATTAATAATTGCCTTTTCACAAACTGAATAAAAATCTAGAAAAAAGTGGAATGCTATTGCCACATTAGAACAAGCCAGGTGGTTAATTCCACGAGAAACTTTTAATTAAGCAAACTAAAACATCAGATTTATTTGACTAGAAGGTGTTTCAGACTTTAAATACATATTTTGAAATCCTAAAAACTGAAAAAAAAGTATAGTTGGTCTTGAAAAATAGTGTCAATCATCTGAGCAACAGGATGACAGACTAGATAATTTTTCTGATCACCATGACTTCTCCAGTCTCTCCAAAACAGAAATTATGTGCCAAAGACAAAGAAAGTTTATCAGTTTCTGTGATCTAGAATACCTGGAATCTAAAAGGTTAAACAAAATATTCCTTGAATTGATACCTATCCTAAGCTAACTTAGTACCCCCTCTTTCACCTCCTAAACTATCAGCAGCAAGGCTGCACTATTGTTCAGTTGTTTTCAACTTGTGATCTCATTTGGGGTCTTCTTGGCAAAAATAATAGAGTGGTTTGCCATTTCCTTCTCCAACTCATTTTATAGATGAAGAAACTGAAGCAAACAGGGTTAGGTGACTTGCCCTGAGGCACAGGTCTGTGTCTGAGGCTGGTTTTCAACTCAGGAAGATGAATCTTCCTGACTCCTGGCCTAGTACTGTATCCGCTACACCACCTAGAACCCCATCTAAGGCACCATCTAACCCAAAGACCAACATGCAGGCTTGCATTAATACCTATACTACCCCACCCCCCATTTTAGTGCCCTCTTCTTTCCAGGGTAAATGGAGCCTCAGCTCTAGGCAGGGGAAGTTTGCTCAGGTAAGACCTGGCAAGACTGTTGTAGCACTCTAGAAACAGAAGCATTCTAGGGCCCTAACAATAGTCAAGTCAAGTGTATGCAGCAAAAGATCTCTGTGGGGAGCAGAGGAACTGAAAGAAAGGGATAGGACACTGTCTGGGCTTGAAATAAAGTCTCCCTCCTCCTGGAGTCTGAGATCCAACTACACCAGTGCCACAAGGTTCTGGTCTGCCAGTGCTGGGTTCAGTGAGAGATCAGAGAGCTGAGGAAAAGTGAAAAGCCTTAGAATGGATAGGGCACTTGACTTGGAGTCTGGAAGAACTGAGTTCAAATTCTTCCTCTCACACTATGTGTGCCTGAACAACTCAGCTTACTTCTCTCAGCCTCAATTTTTTTTAATCTATGAAATCGGGACAATTAAAAAAAAATACCTTTACAGGACTATTGTGAAGCAAATGAGATAACTATATTGAAAATACTATGTAATGCTAGCTATTATTAATATTATTATCAGGCGTTATAATGTAGCTAGTGTTGGCAACATATATATACAGTTTGTACAATAGAGGTATAAGGGGCAGCTAGGTGTCGAAGTAGATAAAGCACCAGCCTGGAGTCAGGAGTACCTGGGTTCAAATCCGATCTCAGACACTTAATAATTACCTAGCTGTATGGCCTTGGGCAAGCCACTTAACCCCCTTTGCCTTGCAAAAAACAAACAAACAAAAAAAAACAAAAGAGGTATAAAGTATTTGTGGGGGTGGTACTAGTATCTGAGGGATCAAAGTTTCTTAGTTTAGAGTCCATAGATTATTTTTTTTAGGAATACCTGAATTTAGTTGGGAAAAATTATATCTTCATTTTAATATAATTAGATTCATTTGAAATTTTTTTTGAAAGTTTTTTTGAGAAGTGCTCATTAAGCTTCATCAGATTACTAATAATGACACAAAAGAACCACTCATCTAAAAGATGACATTTGGCTGAACACATACATAGAGAAAGGAATAGGATTTCATTTTATCAGGAGCTCCCAGATAGGGAAACTCTCTACCAATATAGATTGCATCTTTGTATCCCTAATATCTAGTCTAACACATAGTAGATAATTCCTATATAGCTCTGGAGTCCTAAGTTCAAATTCGCTCTCAGATATTTGACTCTTATTAGCTGTGTAACCTTGGGTAAGTCATTTCACCCTGATTGCCTCACATCCAGGGCCATTTCCAGTCATCTGTGTCTGGCTGCTGGACCCAGATGGCTCTGGGAGAAAGTGAGACTGGTGACTTAGCACCCAATCACTCAAATCCAATTCACTTGCATGTCATGACATTGCCTCCCTGATGTCATGGTCTTCAAGATGAAGGATCCAGAGCAGCTAGGTGACACAGTAGATACACCACTGGCCCTGCAGTCATCAGGACCTGAGTTCAAATATGGCCTCAGGAACTTAATACTTTTTTTAGTTGTGTGACCTTGGACAAGTCACTTAACCCCCATTGCTTTGCAAAAAAAAAAAGGAAGGACCAATATCATCAGTAGTTACTAAATAAAGACTTGTTGATTGACTAATTAGATCTATTACCAGAGCACTGAGAAGTTAAATGATCTCCCCAGAGTCATTCAGCTATAGTATATATCAAAAGCATGATCTAGACCCAGGTCTTCCTAGTTCCCAGACCATCTCTTTATCCACTATACCAAACTGCCTGTCAAGCTGTCCATATATACTGTTGCTCTACTTTGTTTGAAGATTAGGGGCAATATAATGAATCTTAAGGTCTACTTGGTTTCCTTTTTTATTTTAGGGAGTTTATTTTAGATGAAAAATTCACAATCATACCAAGCCCCTGGTTGGAAAAATTCCTAACACCTAGACATTTGCCTAACCTTACATTTTAATCTATCTCTAGTTAGTCCTGTACTTTTTGAAACAAAATATACTTTGAGCAATGGAACAGATTAATTATTGTGTTTGTGCATACACAGGCATTGAGAAGAGAAGTTGGGTAAAGAGTCTAACTTTTCTTGAGCTTTTATTAGCCTGACTCCTCCTCTTCACAATGTCCATTGAACCAAAGACTCTACTAGATAATTCTCTCTCATCCTTTCACTCTAATTTTGCTCTAACCTCTTGAGTTCATAATGCTCAGAATCTGTTAGTCTCTGAATCTGAGACAGTTTCTTATTTTTACATAGAGGGCATGACTCTCACACAATGCCTTTGATTATTTCAAGGAAATGTACAGGCTCTGTAGACAGAACTGATTTTTTTCAAAGTCTTCACACAAGTTAGAATTATAAGATATAAATGGATAATTTTTGATTACATGAAATTATAAAAAGATTTTCCACAAACAAAACCAATGCAGCCAAAATTAGAAGGAAAGCAGAAAGCTGGGAAACAATTTTCTGATAAAGGCCTCTTTTCTCAAGTATATTGAAATCTAAATTAAATTTATAAGAATTCTGATAAAGACCTCTTTTCTCAAGTATTTTGAGATCTAAGTTAAATTTATAAGAATACAAATTATTCATTCCCTAATTGATAAATGATCAAAAGATTTGAACAGGCAGTTTTCAGAAGAAGATATCAAAGCTAAATATCCTCATATAAAAATGTTCTAAATCACTATTTATTAGAGAAATGCAAATTAAAACAACTTGAGGTACCACCTCATACTTATCACATTGACTAATATGACATAAAAGAATATGGAAAAACTGGGACACTAATGCTCTGTTGGTAGAATTGTGACTAATAGAATCATTCTATAGAGCAATTTAGAACTTGACCAATTAATACTCCTACTAGGTCTATAACTTGAAGAGACTTAAAAAAAGGAAAAGGACCCATATGTACAAAAATATTTAAAGTACAAATATAGCAACTTATTTTGTGGTGGCAAAGAACTGGAAATTGAGAGGATGCCCATCAACTGGGAAATGGTTGAACAAGTTGTGGTATTTTGTTATTATGGAACAGCTATAAAAAGTGATGAATAGGATTATTTTAGAAAAAATGAAACCTGGAACATTTACATAAAATGATTCAAAGTGAAATAAGCAGAACCAGAACATTGTACATAATAACAGCAATATTATAAGGATGATCAATTGTAATGATTTAGCTATTCTCAACAGGACAATGATCCAAGACATGATTCCAAAGGACTCATGATGAAAAATGTTATCCACCTCCAGAGACAGAACTGATGAAGTATAAATGCAGATCTAAACACATTGTTTTTTACTTTTGTGTTTGTGTGTTTTTGTGTCTGTGTTTTCTTTCACAGTATGATTAATATGGGTAAAAAGATTATCCTTATCAAAATTTTCTTTAAAAATTATAAGACAAAAGTGGTGTCATTCAGGAAAAAGATAAAGTTTTTAGACCTAGTCAAGTCACCAAAGCCAAATGGGAATGGTTTCAACTAAGCTTTTATATGAGGATGTAAAATCATCCTTTTAGGACTATGTGACTCCCACCAAGGTCTATCTTAATTTCACTTTATATACTGGTTGTACTAATCACTAAGAAACATATTCTTTTTTTTTACAAGGAATATGAAAAAGCATACATGCATAAAATATCATTTTGGAGTATTAGTGATTTTTTATGCCCTCTGTCATTTTTAGGATTGTTATTTGCAAATAACACAGAAAAAAGAGTTGACAATGAGGAGAAAACAGACTTAAAGATGGGAGTTGAAATAGGAAGTACACAAATTGAGGAGCAAAGAGGAACTTGAAGGAAATGGGAAGTAGAGACAAGATAAAAAAAATTGCTCCTGAGCTCACAATCATTCTCTAAGGAAACATTCCTATCTTACAAGTAAGCAATATATTCCATTGTGGATGTAAAATTTCTTTTAGTACCAAAGGTCACAATGGTCTAATAGAAAAGATTAACTTGTATCACCCTGGATAAGTTACAGGGTCTTTCTGTAACCTCAGTTCCCGCCTTCATTCAACAGTGGTAATTATTATGTTAGACCAGTCTAATGATTTAGGCTCATTTAAATGTAAAAAAGAACTTATCTAACAAAAAAAAAAATCTGCAACCACAAACCTCTTTACTAAAAGAGATTTAACCTAAAAGTATTTAATAAAGTTAAGTTTTATCAAGGTTAAAAAATTATGCAGTTCCTCCTTCAGAATAAGTATAGTAAAAATTAAGAATGAATCCAAGAGGTGCAATGAAGCAAGATAAAACTTCTTAGCTTCTTCCTCCAATTTCTCTTTGGCAGGGGCTTTTGTATCTTAGGTTAGAAGCAATATGGCCTTCTACTCACCTCCCTCCTTTCCTCCTCCTTAAAGGGTCATTCTAGTCTACACAATACAGGTGTTGCTCTAACCGCCACAAAATTGGTCTTACCTACCTCAGAACGTAGGCCAAAGGTCGATTTCTTTACCATTTTTCCAAAGTACTATTTGATCCAGAAACTACTAAAGGGGAATGGGTTCACATGGAAAGGTTTAATCCTGGAAGGCCTGATCCCAAATAGGCAGAAGGGCTTGGATCTCTCTGTCTGGCTCTGAAAGACTTCTGAAGACTTCTGAAAGAATAAAGTCTTTCCAGAAAATTCTCCAAAGCAAAATTGAAGTAGGGTGCATATTTAAGGTCTTCCCTAAATGTGAGTAATAGGATCCCTTCTAGAAAAGATGTGAAATATACAACAAAAGAATTATATAGAGGACAACCTATATTGTCTTCACTTCCTGATCTTTGCATGAACATAAAAAAGCATAAATCATTCCAAATAATCCACTATATTCATTATACCTTCCCCAAACCAGAAAGGTAAAGATAATAACTTTGGAGGGAGCTGGGTGGTGCAGTGGTTAGTGGGTTAGCTGGGCCTGGAGTTAGAAAGACTCATCTTGAGTTCAAATGTGGCTTCAGACACTTACTAGCTGTGTGACTCTGGCTAAATCACTCACTTCAGTTTCCTCACCTGTTAAATGAACTGGAGAAGAAAGTGACAAACTATTCTAATATCTTTGCAAAGATAATCTCAAATAAAGTTATGAAGAGCTGAACATTACTGAAAGACAACAAAGATAACTTTTTGGGACTTCTGAAAAGATCCCAGCTTCAGGAACTCTGTGAGACAATTCCTCTTCTCCTGATATTTTGAATGCTCCTCAGACTTGTATTTTCTGAGCCCCTGTCAAAGGCCGGGTCTCCTGTCCAGCCAGGGCTAGCTTTCCCTAGTCCTTTAGGTTCAGGCTAATCCTTAGTAGACATATTCTCTTTGAGAAGCATATTGTTAAGGAAAACAATTCTCCTTTTGGGAAGCTGGCATGCAATTTAATAACTCAGGACATACAACAATAATCACCAAAGCTGTAAATATACACTTCTCAGGGTCAGAAACTTCTGTCCTTGCTCAAGGAATGAAAAAGAAAGCCAGAAGAAGGCAGTTAAGGACTCAAAGTCCAGCCTCAGATCTGCATCAAAAAACCCAAATGCCAGCTGCCACATGATTAGGTCACTAGGCACAATTGCTCTTAGGGGTGAGGAATGAGAAAGAGGAGAAAGATTCCCCTTGCCTTGATCAGAAATGCAAGGGAAAGAAAATCAGGGCACACCAGAGAAATAAACAGTCATATTCATAGTCCTTAGAAAATAAAAAGTTGTTCCACAAAAATCTCTTCTCCCCAGATAGTCACCAATTGACTTTGAAGCAACCCAACCCTTCACTTCTAGTTGCTAGGGGCAAATTAAAATTCCATGCCTTTCTAGCAGTCCAAGGTTTCTCAACAAGGAGCTTCAAGGCAGGTACCAATTCAAAAAAAATCAGGGGTCTCCTCATCACCCCTGCTACTAATCTTCACAGAATCATAGTATGTTAGAACTAAAAGGGACTAATCCTATCACTTCCTTTTCTTGTTGAAACTATATGAATTAAAGGGAGTTGTCTAAACTCATCCAAGCAGTAGCAGGACCAACGATTTGTTCCTTGCCCAGCAGGTAGCATAAAAGAGATTTTGCCCAAGGAAAAAAATTACCTCTTGGTCAGTTCAATCAATACATCAATCAACAAAAATTTATGGCAGGTATTGTGCTAGGCAATGGGGAAACAAGTCTAAAGAATGAAACAATTCCTACCTGCAATGAACTGACATTCTAATACATGACACAAAAATGTATAAAAATATACACAGCATAAATACAAACAATAAATGTGAACATAGGTATATAATTGTAATAAATACAAAATCTTTTGGAAGGGAGAACAACTATCAGTAGAGGAGATCAAGAAAGGCTTCATGCAGAAAAGGATAGCAAATTGCATTTTGAAGGAAGAGAGAATTTTTGAAGCAGAGGAAAGAGGAGAATACATTTCAGATATAGGGGATGGTCAATGAAAAGGTATAAAGATAGGAAGGAGAGTGTTTAATTATGGAAAAGATAGAAAGTTGGATTTCTGATATGGAAAAATAATGACTAACCATGGTGTAAATAAAAGTTGGGACCCTATTGTGAAAGAACTTTAAAAGTTCCTTAGAGGGAAGCTAGGTGGTGCAGTGGAGACCATCAGCCCTGGAGTCAGGAGGATATGAGTTCAAATCAGACCTCAGACACTTAGTAATTCTCTAGATGTGTGACCTTGGTCAAGTCACTTAAACCCCATTGCCTTGCAAAAAAATTAAAGGATAAACAACAACTGTTTTTTTAAAGATCATTAGAGGTATTTATATTTTATCTTAGTGGCAATAGGAAGCCAATGGAATTGGTTGATTAGGAGTCTTACAGGTCAGATTTGTATTTAAGGAAAGTATCTTTGGAAGCAGAGTATAGAATGGACTGGAATAATGAGAGATGTGAGGCAGGGAGACTACTTGATAATCTAAGTGAGAAGGGATGAAGGCTTGAAGTATAAAGTGTAAACAGAAACAGGGTAAGATGATATGAGAATTGGATATGTGGGGTGATAGAGGATAAGAAGTCTAGGTTGATTTGGGGATTGTAATGTAATGTACTGCCAGTTTTGCCATTTCTGGTTTTTCAATTTGTCAATGGAAAAGGTGCCAGATTGGAATATGCCCTCAGAAGACCTGACTTTAAATTCTAATTTTGCTGCTTACTATAGTAGTGGACCAATCATTGAATTTCCATCATTTCCAATTTACTCATTTGTAAAAGGAAGAGATCCAGTTAGACAATCTCTAATTTTAAAGTCTAGCCTTCCATCTTCATATTCTACTTGCCTAGTTCCTTGACTCACTTTTTTGAACTTGACCTCTGGTATCTCTAGTACACTTCCTGATTCCCACATTTCATTTAATGATATTTGAACCCCAGTTCCATCTTGACAAATAGCTTCCAGGTATGGTATTTAGTGTCTAGCTTGCTCCTAAGTCTAGTCTCTATTTTTTTTTTTTTTTGGTCTGATCTTTTCTTTTTATTCAAGTCTTTGCTTTCAGCTCTGTCTCAGAGATTCATTATTGATCATGGTCCCACATGCTAGAGGTTGCCAAAAACTTCTGAAAATCTCTTGTATGTTATGAAGCAATAGTCAATAGCAATAAATGATAACTGATATTTTTATATAGTTAAGGATCAGAATGGGTTTGGTATATCCTTCCCAATCACCAGGTATGAATTGATTCAGCACATTTATGCTGGGACTTTATCTTTGTTTCTGGTACCTCCCATCTTCTCTTCAACAGGTCTGCTCAGTGAACTATTATCATAAACCTGTCTGAATTTGGTATGCTCACATTGCTTCTCTTCTCCCAGACATCTCCCCTTTTGAAATTTATCTGTTCTGTATTTCATTAATTTAGGGCAGCTATAAAATTTCTAACCTATATGATCAAGAGATGCCTTGTATTCCTACCAAATGATTGTAGTTTTGTATTTCTTGCTGCATATTTCTATTGGTCTGGAACCAGTTATCTTATTTTACTTAATTATAACTTGTAATAGTATGAACTTGAATACATGACACTATTTTGCAAGATACATTTTTTTTTTTCGCAAGAATTGGGGCTTAGCTTAGCTTAGCTCAGATAAGATGTGTGCATATTTTAACTGGGGCTTTCTGGAGTCAATGCACTCCACTTTCCCCAGCTTCATTTTGTAACCCACCCAGTGGCTCTAATGTTGGAAATCACAGGCTTGACTTAAATGGGGAAAGTGAAGATATGGGAAATAGAATCACATCCTTTACCACTTTGAAACGTGAAGCTGATTCACAATTGATAAATGGTCAAAGGACATTAACAATTTTCAGAAGAAGAGATCAAAGCTATCAATAGTCACATGAAAACACACCCTAAATTAATATTGAAATGTAAATTAAGACAACTCTGAGGTAATACCTTACACCCATCAGACTGGTCAACATAACAAAAAGAGAAAATGACAAATACTGTAGAGGATGTGGAAAAATAGGCACATTAATGCATTGTTAGGGTTGCTGTAAATTGGTCCAGGCATTCTGGAGAACAATTTAGAACTATACTCAAAGCTTCTAAAACCATTCATACTTTTTGATCTGGCAATACCACAACTAAATCTATATCCCAAAGAGATCAAAGAAAGAAAAAGAAAAAGAAAAAATTAGTACAAAAATATTTGTAGCAGGAAATTGAGGGGATCCTTGCAATTGGGAAATCATTGAACAAATTGTGGTATGTGATTATGATGAGATTCTATCCAGTGTAAGAAATGATAAGCAGGGTGGCTAGGTGGTGTAGTGGATAAAGCACTGGCCTTGGAGTCAGAAGTACCTGGGTTCAAATACGGTCTCAGACACTTAATAATTACCTAGCTGTGTGGCCTTGGGCAAGCCACTTAACCCTATTTGCTTTGCAAAAACCTAAAAAAAAAGAAATGATAAGCAGGAGGCAGCTAGGTGGCACAGTGGACTGAGTTCAAATCTGAACCCAGACACTTAAAATTACCTTAGTTATATGACCATGGGCAAATCACTTAACTCCCATTGCCTTGGGGGGGGGGGGGATGATAAGCGTTGGTTTTGGTAAAACCAGGGAATTTTTATATAAATCCATTCAAAGTGAAATGAGCAGAACCTGAAGAACATATTATTTAGCAAATCCAATATTGCAAAGAGCAGTTGTGAACAACTTAGCTACTCTGATCATGACATTGATCCAAGACAGTTCCAAAGGACTCAGGATGAAAATGCTGTCTGTCTCTAGAGAGAGTACTACTAACTCTAAGAGCACATGGAACATATTTAAATTTTTTTCTTTTTTTAGTTTTTTTTTGTTAATATGAACAATTAGAATTATGTTTTGCATGACTTCATATGTGTTATCTATTTCATATTGCTTGTTTTTCTCAAAGGGCAGAAGGGAGGGAGAAAATTTGGAAATAAAAACTTTAAAAAATGAATGTTAATTTTAAAAATATAATTGGAAAATATTTAACAATAAATATATATTCATGTTGACCTTCAGTGACAGGATCCAGTCATAAAAACCTAGGCACAAAACCTAATGATAATATCGACAATATTTATAGAGACTTACTGTGTGCTAAGCACTGAGATAAGTTATTATCTCATTTGATCTTCACAATGATCCTGGAAAGTAAGTGTTAACATTACTCTCATTTTATGACTGATGAAACTGAGGCAGTAGTCAAATGACTTATCTAGGGTCACATAGGCAGTTAAGTATATGAGGACAGATTTGAATTCAAGTCTCCCTGACTCCAGGCCTGGCACTCTATCCACTGTACTGCCTATGTACCACAACCCCATCATTTTATAGATGTGGAAATTGAGGGCCAGAGCGGCTAAGTATCTTAAAGTCACACAGGTAGTGATTATTCAAGATGACATTTGAACCTAGATTCTCTGACATCAGAGTCAATATTCTTTGGTAAATTTTGGTACAGGAGTATTTCGCTGGGCATTAGAATTCAGAGAGAATCTTCACAGCCTTCATTCTACCACCTAGCAGCACTCTGGCTTTCCACTTATTCTATATTATTTTAATTTTTTGATGTTTTAGATTGCTGATGTGATAAGTGTTCTACGGTCAATTTATTCAACCATTCAAACATTTTTTGGGTTTTGTTCTCTCCCAAAGAGTTTATATTCAGGCAGTACTTGTACCTTTGCATCTCCTTACTCTGCCTGTTACAGCGCTCTGTACAAAGTAAGGCCATGCTGCTTCTTGTTAAGAGAAAAAAGATCTATTTACTTTTGTCCTTGAACCTGACCTCATTCCAAAGACAATTTAGGTATGTTCCCCTTTGAGCAGTCTTGCTAGAAAGTAGACTTTTAATTGAATGTTTAATTTAAACAGTCACATTGACTCAAGTCCATAAGGCATATACTAGCAAAAGCTCTGGACTAGAGGACTCAAAATAGGCCCTGAGATCAGAATGAGGACATTGTCAAACTCAGCTTCTTCACTGGGAGGAAGTTTGCATCTAAAACTGACTATGTGACCCAGTGGGCAAGGCATGTTGATTAGCTTTTGGAACTCAACTCTGACATTGTTGATAGCAGTTGGATAATTCTCTGGAATCCAAGGCTTTAGGTGGACCCTACAATTGGTGCAGGAAACAGGCCCTTAGCAGGTGGATAGTGACTCAGAGAGGCAACTGGGGGACAGAAAAAAGAAGCCGGGGCCTATGTCAGCAGATGCTAAAAAAAGAGGTCCTCTTACAATTGGTTTGTAAATGAGTCACCATCTTCCCTAAAGTACATCTTAGATTGTCCTCTCCTCCTCACCCTTAGATTAGCTATCCTCGTTATTTACTTCTTTCTCTTTAAAGCCTTTTTCACTTTCATTTTTAAACTTGATTTTAGGGACATTTTAGGGAATGGAATGCTCTGAGGTTGATCATGATTGGTAGCAATCTTGAGACCAGAACTCTGGCCAGATTGTAAAATAAGCAAATTTTGACGTGTACTCCCTTCCTGCATTCATTTTCTATCCCTTCCCCCATCCACCTTCCTCCCCTCCCCAGCTTCTACCAACCAGGTGGCCTGTGTCCTCTTGTCTTTGCCTTCTATGAAAACCAGCTGCCACTGCTTTAATTTACACTCCTCTCAGAGGAATTTACACATTAAAATGCAAATATGGAGAAATAAGAATGAACTGGGTCAGGCAACGTTTGGTTACATTAGACTATAAACTGCTAATAAGACAGCCTGGGACTCCATCCATATACAGGGCCTAGCAAAGCAGCTGGCCCAAAGAGGAGGTCTGATGAATACTTTGACACAGAGGGATTCTTTATAGATGGGTGTCAACCCAAACTCCTACTTGCTATATCACAGGATATTTTCTTAATATCCTACCTGGTGTTTCTTTTCCAAAATTAATTCATTGTCATTTGTGAATGAAGCCATACTCTCCCCCTCCTTCCTGTGCCTGAATTCCATAAAGACCCAATTCTCTTTCTATATAGGAAGCTAGAAATCAGGGATAAAACTGAATTTCTTGGCTCACTTAATTATCCTATATTGACAAAGAATTTATAGCTTCCTATATACCCACAGAATCATAGAACAAGTGACATAATATATGTGTAATGGGGACTTGGATGCTTTGGGATGATGAAGAAACCTCTTTAGATACCTTTTTGTGGTTTTATTCCTATGATAGTGGCAAGGGAGAGGCTATATGAGTTTATAAAGGTGAGAAGGCTTCCAGCCCCCTTCTTTTGATTTTCTTATAGCATTATGAGGGCATGGGGAGAGAGAGCATCTTTGTTACCAACTTTAGCAACATGGTAGCCAGACCCATTCCTTAAAGCAGGGGCAGAGGACCTTTTCTCTGTCAAGAGCAAAGCTTAAAAATTAGCCAGCTATATTTGGTCAAACATCTAATTAATTTGCTCCTAAAAACTTCTAGATTTAATGAATTTAGAATGCTTACCTTGTTGGCATTATACCAAATGATTTCAAGGGCCTTATAAGCTCCAGGAGCTTGAAATTCTCAACCTCTGCCTTAAATATTAGCCTTGGATCAAGATAATCTTTCAGTTTGAGTGGTCCAAGAGATTCTTGATTCATTGATTGAAACAGACTGCTAGTAGGATGAGTTTTCTGCATTAGAGAGGATGACTATCAAGAGTTCATATCCTCTCTGTCTCTGTCTGTTTCTATCTTTGTCTCTCTCTCTCTTTTTTTTAGGTTTTCTTTTTTTCTTTTGCAAGGCAAATGGGGTTAAGTGCCTTGCCCAAGGCCACACAGCTAGGTAATTATTAAGTGTCTGAGACTGGATTTGAACCCAGGTACTCCTGACTCCAGGGCCTGTGCTTTATCCACTGCACCACCTAGCCATCTCTCTCTCTCTCTCTCTCTCTCTCTCTCTCTCTCTCTCTCTCAGAAGAATGAGTTGTTAATGTTCACAAGAATGAAATAACAATAATGATGAAGAAGGATTTTGACTTGATAGTCTCAGATTCCTTTTTAGCTCTATGTAATGAAACTGGGAGCAGAGGAAGGAGATTCAAGTAAGTTTAGCCAAGAAAAAATTATTTTAATTCAGGATAGCTTTCCTAAATAACCAGGATTTCAAGACCCAGTACTGACACTCATATTCACATTCAGAAGGTAGGAATTCACCCCAGTTTATCTGGGTGGGGACAATTCTTCTACATGTTTGGAATCTGAAGCAATGGGTAATAGCCAAAACAAACAGGTCATGTTCCCTTTCTCCCATTTTTTTTGAGGAAGGAGAATTTGCAGTTTCTAACTCATCAGTTCTCTAGAATATAACACTTAGAAATGACCTGATAAGAAACTTCTTTAAGTTGGAGTCCATTTAAGAAGTAGTGACTCAGTTACTCAGTCTCAGACTTAACCAGGTAAGACTTTTGAGAGGATATTTCATTGAGAATTCTTGGTAAATTTTCCAGCCACTTAATCCTTGTAAAAAGGTGAGCTGGCTACTCTTAGCTTTCAAAAGATATATTGCTTTTTTCTATTTCCCTTGTTTAATCTTTTTAAAAACCTTAATAGTATTTTATTTTTTCCAATTACATGTAGAAATAATTTTCAACATTCATTTTTGTCAAATTTTCTTCCTCTCTTTTCCTTTTCCCCGATAGAGATTATAGATGCATAATCATGTTAAACATATTTCCATTTTAGTCCTGTTGTAAAAGAAGAATCAGCACAAAAGGGAAAACCTTGAGAAAGAAAAAAACCCTAAAAGACAAATTTTTTAAAAGTGAAAAGAGTCTGCTTTGATATGCATTCAGATTTCATGGTTCTGTCTCTGGATATGGAAGACTTCCACCTACAAGTCTTTTAGAATTGTCTTTGATCACTACATAGCTGAGCAGACATAAATCTCTCATAGTTGATCATCGCTCACTGCTGCTATTACTTTGTACAATGTTCTGGTTCTGCACATTCAGCATTAATTAAGGTAAGTCTTTCCAGGTTTTTCTGAAATGTGTCTGCTCATCATTTCTTATAGAACACTAATATTTCATTGCATTCATATACCACAATGTGTTCAGTCATTCCCCAATTGATGGGCATCCCATCGATTTCTAATTTTTTGCCACCACAAAAAGAATTATTATAAATATTTTTGTTCATGTGACTCATTTTCCATTTTTTAAAAATAATCTCTTTGGCATACAGACCTTAGTATTGCTGGATCAAAGGGTATACACATTTTTTTTAACCCTTTGAACATAGTTTCAAATTGCTCTCCAGAATGGTTAGATCATTTCATAACTCTATCATCAATATATAACTGTCCCAATTTTCCCACATCCTCTCTAACATTTCTGTCATATTATCCAATTTGATAGGTATGATAGCACCTCAGCTTTTAATTTGCATTTCTCTATTTAACAGTGATTTATGACATTTTTTATTGATTATAGATAGTTTTCATTTCTTCATTTGAAAAGTGCCAGTTCATATCCTTTGACCATTTATCACTCGGGAAATGACCTGTATTCTTATAAATTTGACTCAGTTCTCTATATATTTTAGTAATGAGGTCTTTGGGGCAGAGGTGGTGCAGTGGATGGAGCACTGACCCTGAAGTCAGGAGGACCTGAGTTCAAATCTGACCTGACACTTAATAATTGCCTAGCTGTGTGACCTTGGGCAAGTCATTTAACCCCATTGCCTTAAATAAATAAAATTTTTAAAAAAGAAATGAGGTCTTTGTCAGAAACACTGGCAGTAGAGATTGTTTTCCAACTAAATGCTACATTTATATTAAATTTTATTTGACCTTCTTTCTCTACTTGCATACTAGCATAGGGTTGGACTGAACCTGAGACCATCTAGTCCAACCCTCTCATTTCACAGTCTGTGATTATCAATAAAATAATACTAAAAATAAAGTAGTTTTTTGATTGTGGGTAGGATTTGGATAATTGGAAAGGAGAGAAATTATAATCCCAGGCAACAAGAGCAAAAAATATGAAATTGGGAATTATGTTTTTGGGAGGAAACTATCTTGGCCAGAGTAAATATACATATGCGCATATATATATGACATGCTTTACAAGTGTCAGCTATTATCATTACCATCATTATCATTATCATTATTTCTTGATCATATGTTTCTTGATACTATGTGCTTGGCCCTGGACTGGGACCTAGAAAGCTACAAATGAAATATAAAATAGTGGGGCCTCCCTTATCAGAGTTTATCTAGGTGAGGAGATAAGACAAAATAGTTAAATACTAGCAGTTACAAATAATGTGGAAATGCATGTTCTAGACAACAAACATCAAAGTTTTGAGTATGGGAAGATTGGTGTGGACTGCAATGAATCAATGAAATCTTGTCTGATATTAGGAATAAGGATAACTAGCACTTTAAGGTTCATTCAGTCAGATATAGAGGGACATGATAGAGAGATATAGAGGAATGAATGAATATGTGTTTGTGTGGCATGTTTTTATACTTGAGTTTGATCTTGGCTTTATCCATTTCAGACCAGTTTTAAACTGGCTAATGTAGTTTGATCTAATCTCAGTTAGCTTTAACTGTTCTGATCTATGTTAAACCAATTTAAACTAGTTTTAACCTGTTTCAACTACTCTAATAACCAGTTCAACCTACTTTTACCCAGTTTTTACCTGATCTGAACCATTTAGTTTATTTGGATTTATGTTATAACAATTAAAACTAGTTTAAAGCAGTCAAAAACAGATTTGACTGGTTTGAACTCTAAGAGCATCAGAATGTGGATGCACGATAACAATTAAATCAGTTTAATTCAGCTAAGGCAGTTTAAATCCTTCTACATTAGCTCAGACTGGCAAAAAAGCAGTTCAAACCAACTAAATCCAGTAAAAAGAAACAAGATCAGATCAATTTAAATGTTTTAGATCAGTTTAAACTACTTTAGACTGATTTTAATTGATTTGAACAGGTTTAAACCGATCTGAACTGGATCAAAGAGCAGATATTTGTAAAGTTCTTCGTAAACCTTTATTGCCTTATATAAATGGTTTGTTGTTGTTGTTGAGTCATTTTAGTCATTTCCCCTTTTAGGGTTTTCTTGGTAAAGACACTGCTATTCTCTTCTTCAGTAAATGCTAACTTGCGTCCATAGCAGGAATTTCTTTCTGTAGAGTTTCTAGGAAAGATTCATTTAGGAAGTGACTGAATGTGTCAACTCACTGGAGATGTGGTAGGGTCGGGAAAAGTGGACAAGAAGGGAAAGATTATACAAAGCAGCAGGAACAAAAATTCCTAAAATGGAAATGACATGGTATTTTTGGAGATGGTGAAAGAACAGTCTTGGTTAGATGGGTTAGAACCCATTGTAGTCTCTAAAGCACTATATAAATGTTGATTGTTATTATTTTTATTTTTGTAATATCTGGAAGTTTAAATAATGCAATGGAGTCAAGATCTGAAAAAGCAAAACGAAGCAATCAAGTCTTTTATGAGCTAAACAGGATTTAGCTCATATGGAGGTAAATTTATAGTTTGACCTACTGAACTCTGCCACCGTCCCTTTGGGGTTCTCATCTTACTTGAGAACTAGCATTCGGGACCAACTTATTCCCCTTACTTGCCTTGACCTTCTAAGTAAGATTCAGCTGCTAGTTTCCTTTTGCTGTTAGTATAGTATTTCCCCCCACCCCCACCCTGGGAATTAGCTTTTGTTGAGCAGCTGTGGATATGAGGATATTAATGAGAGATAAGGTTGTATAAATAGTATTAAACCAGGTTATAGCAAGCCTTGAATGCAATCCTGAGGAATTGGAATTGGGACTTTGTCCTACAGGTAGTGGAGAGTCATTGAAAATTATTGAGAAAGGGAGTTATAATATTAAAAAAAGATCATTTTGTTAGTGAATTGGAGTGAGAAGACTGGAGGCAGAGCCTTTTTTAGAGGTTGTGGTAGTAGTACAATTATAGAGTACTAAGGACTTGTATTAGAGCAGAGGCTGCTTAAACGGAAAGAAAAAAAATGAAATGAGAGACTCAGGATTTAGTAAATAATTAGAGAGGGAGGACAGCAAGTTGGTGTAGTATATAAAGTGTTGGGTCTGGAGACAGGAAGAATGATCTTCCTGAGTTCAAATCTTCTTTAGATACTTGCTAGCTGCATGACCCAGGTCTAGTCACTTAACCCTCTTTGCCTCTGTTTCCTTATCTATAAAGTGATCTGGAAAAGGAAATAGCAATTTGGGAAATTATCAATCAATTATTAACATCAATAACATTGACAGGACATGGGAGAATTTGGATAATTTTAGCTTTAGGAAAATGAAAAAGCAAACAAGCAAAAGGTCAGAGACTTTTTTAACTTCTGAGGAGGTTATATTCTAAACAGGAGTTCTCAGGTGAATGGTGAACTTGGACAACAAAAAAAATCTCCCCAAATTACTGAAATTTAGCTTTTCTTTTTTAAATTTTTTATTTTTGGAAAGCAATCAAGGATAAATGACTTGCCTGGGCTCACATTGCTAGTAAGTTTCTGGATTTGAACTCTGATCCTCCTGATTCCAGGGCCAGTTGCCTGTTTCTGATTATTTTAAATGTTTTTTCTGAGAAAGATCCCCAGCCTTCTCTACACTGTCACAGATATCCAGGACACACCAAAAAGGTTAAGAACACAAAAAAGGTGAAGAAATGACAGTAAAAACACAATTCAAATGACTACTACAAATTCTAATTCATAATGTGCTGGATTTAGTCAGAAAGAATTGAATTCAAATCCTGCCTCTGACATTTACACAATGTATGACCCTGAACAAATCATAACCTTTTTTAAGTTTCATTTTCATCACCTTAAAACACGAGACTATCAATTCCTGCTATACCTAGTTTATAGGATTGTTGTAAAGATCCAATTAGATGATGTATGTAAAAATCTTTGCACATTTTCAAGTACCATGTAACTCTTACTTCAAAAACAACATCCCCACACATCAAACACGTGTTATGACTCTTGCATTCCCTTTGAACAGACTCAGAATGTCACTAGCATAGGAAGCCCTCAGGGAGGTGCTCCTTTTAAACCAATGTAGATCAATAGCTTCTCTTGCAACTTCTGATGTTTAAACAGGGTTGCTGAGAAGTTAAGTGACTTATCCAGGGTGGCACAGTCATTAGAACCCATTAACTCGTAGTATAATTGTCCACTATGGCACTGCAATAATACTTCTCTCTGAAGAACATTTTAGAGTAGTTTCAGTTCTTTGGTGGGGGGTGAATAGAGTCATGTAAAGTTAGTTTATTAGAAATAGAATTGAATTTTGAACAGTTGAGGAAAGGAAAAGAAAATATATGGGAGAATTGTTATTAATAATGGTTAACATTTATATAGCAGTTACTACATGTAATGTGGTACATACTTTACAATTATTACCTCATGGGGATTTCACAACAGTCCTGGAAGATAGGTATTATTATTATCCTCATTTTACAAATGAGGAAACTGAGGCAAGTGAGGGTTAAGTGACTTGCCCAGGGTCATGCAATTGTTCAGTGTCTGAGACTGGATTTGGGCTTAGGTATTTCTGACTCCAGGCTCACTGCACCATCAACCACCCTTTATTAGGGTCAGAGGCAGCAAGAAGTTACTCACAGGCTAAGACTAGTAAGTTGGTGACTGGGTAGAAAGGACTACAGAATTCGACTACAGTAATCATGAACAACCATTTAAGAGGTACTTTCAATGACCATCTCTTTCATTTTGTCTCCACTTAAAATAGGGGTAAAGAGGACTTCATGAATGGAAATACACACAGTCTGTACATTTTTTAGGATATGAAAATGAAGACTAGAGTACAATACAGAGTAGGTGGTATCAGCTGCTAGATATGTTTTATTATTGTGATTTAAGTCCTGGGAGGAGGTGTGCCCAGCTCACCTCTAAAATCTTTCTACTAGCTCTTAGGTAGTATTTGCTATTTGGAGTTTAAGAGAGAAAACTAAAGATGAGACGCTGGTGGCATTGATGTTATGGATGGTGATACCACTGCATATACTAGGAGAAATAAATGGGAATGGGCTTCATTGGTTTAACCTCTACAGAATCATGGGGCCAGGAAGAGAGGTTGTGGGAGGGGATCAATATTTGACAAATGAAAAGAGCCACATTCACTAAGGAAGGACATTTATTTGCCTGTGACATGGCTGAATAAATCACTTGTGAGAGCTAGCATTTTTCAAGATAGTCTTTGTGGGGGGGGAAGTAACAATAAACCACAACACCTGTTACTATTTTCCTAACATTTCTGCCATGAAGTTCCTTTCTACATTATGTAAATTGAGAACATAAAAGGAATCCATAGGGAGATAAAACATAATTGCCTAAGTAGATCTTCCACAGAAAACAAATCTTTCTGAATGGATACCCCATGTTATTCAATGGTTTAAGGTCTATTTTGTTGATTACTAATTCCACCGTCTCCCTACCATTATTTTCTTGCTTTGTTTTCAGAAACTCATTCTGTCACTTTGTTTCTACTTCCAGATCTTAGAAGTGGTAGAATAGGAAGCCATCCCCAAAAAGAAAGAAATTTTTTGATGGCAATAATTCTATCAGTTTGTCTTGGTGTCTCCATATCTTTTGATGTGTGTTACACATAACAGAGGTTTTAAGATATAAAATTTAATAGAGATAGGGATGCATTTATTTTCCTTTTGCAGAAGCTCTGGTAAAATGCTTAATGCAGAGATATTACTTAAAATGAGGATTTGAAATCATCTGTGCCTGTCAATTACACACACACACACACACACATACATATTATGTATAAATGTGTGGGTAGAGAGGACTTTCAGAGCAGGTGATATGAGTTAATCCTTCTCAGGCATATTAATTACACATGTACCTCACTATTATTGTGGTCTAAGTTTAAGCTTTCTCCTCCCATGGATGCTATGTGTATCTGTGAGAAGGGGTGAAACAGATTCTTAGGAGAGGGTTTTGTTAACTCTCTCTAATATATTATCTGAGAGTAGCAATAGCTGTCCTCTGGGGAACTAGTCTATCAGTTCAAATAGAAGTTGAAAAATGCTGCTATCATTTATTATTATTATTATTATTATTATTAATTTCTTCTTCTCTTCCTCCTTCTACTTCTCACCACCTTCCTCCTCTTCCTCCTCACTTTCCTTTTTCCTCTTAATTTATTTTTCAAAAAGCTGGGACAATTTAGTTTTTGCTCTGTATAGTTTCCATTTTTGATTTCTTGAAATATAGCTTTAGAAAAAGAGACTTTAAAAAAGTACATTTTTTAATGGAACTATTTGACTAGGCCTTTAATCCCAAATCATTCTGACTTTCATTGAATGGCCAGCAATAGTCCAAGCCCTAGTCTCAGACTCTCATTATTTAGGTTTGAAGGCTAAGAAAGTAAATAGCAATTGTTTTCTGTTCTGACCATAAACTTGGAGGATCTCGACCTTTTTCTTGCCAGTGAACTCTGATGACTCTGGAGGAAAGAGCCAGGATGATGACTTTGCACAGTTCTGCCTCACTTAAATCCAATTCACGCACAAGTCAAGACATAACCTTTATGATATCATTGGCCTTATCTAAGAATGAAGGATAAAAAAGTGTACGTATATACCTACATATAACTATGACATCAGATATATAAATGTATTGTGTGTGCAAGGATATATTTAAACAGACACACGTTATACTCTGATGGGGCAGATGTATTTGCTTCCCCTTTTCCCCTATCTTCTTGCACTAGAATGGGGTAGAGGTTTGGGAATACAAAAGCAAGATAATGCAGCTGTGATAAAATGAAATAGAGTTTTATAGGTCATGAGGAAAAAGTTTAGGGCAGGAGTGGTCTGTTTTAGGAGGATGGTGGACAGAGCCTAGTGGAAGCATGGACATTCTAAGACAAAAACAGGAACAACAGGACCCCAGAATTAAGTCAAAGACCTGACCAAGAAGGACAGATGAGTGGAATATCAAGGGGCATGGTCAAGACCTTAACTGAGTGTTTGCTTCAAATTGTGCCCAAGTTGTTTGGAAGGGTACAAAGGACTCAACAGAATCCAGGAGACTGTTTCCTTCTGTCCATGAAAAAGTACATGACCTCTCATATTTTTTGTTGTATTAAATTAAAATTCATCAATGAGTACATCTTGCTATTAGGCTGTTGCTTACAAAGGAACTGAATACTTATAGAAAACTGAGCTATCTTTAAGCATTTATTAGGTATTTTGTTACCAGGTTCAAAATTCTGAGGATGCTGAGAAAAATGTAAAAATAATCCCTGATCTCAATGAACTTACATTCTAAAGAAAAGGCAAAAAGTCTTTCCAATTTACCTGTTCCTAGGATCTTCACCAGGGTGAGAGAAGGTTTATACCTTCAAAGGGGAACATTCTTGAAAGGCCTACAAAGATCTTAGTCTATGTGAATTTGGAGTTTCAATAATGGCCCACATGTATTCTATAAATATATCTCTTTATTCTAATTTTTTTAAAAAAGAGTTGACTGTATCTTGTTTGGTTTTAGATGCTATGAGATGATTTGGCTAAATGGGATAAAATCTGATATTTTTTCAGGAGAATACTATAGATTAGAATGAGCTGAGCTATAGGTTATGTCTCTCCTGCCATCCTCCTGGATGTCGCATTGATGAGAATGTAAAGAGTACATTGGCTTTGCTCCCTATCTATTCAGTCTGGATGCCTATACATTCCTCAGAGCAGGAAGAAAAACCCATGTTTTTTTTAAATTATGTAATTTTCTTTAAAAATTAGCTTAATCACTTAGCTTGTAAAGATCAAATTCTTAGCTAATGAGGATGGGTCAGTGGGGCGGGTCATGTTAGGAATTGTATATATTACTTTTGTTGCTTGTACTCAGTGCCTCCCTCTACCATATGCATTGATGGGGTGATGCCTGCTTTCCATGGGAATTGAATAAAAACTTTTCTCTTCATACCTTGAGAGATCTACGAAGTTTATTGGATGGGCTACATACCCACATAGCCATTGGATTAAGGAATACTTGGTGGTTTTGGCATTTTATAACCTGGAAATAACTAATAGTTTAATAATGACTCATTTAGTGACTCATAATAATGACTTCTTAAAGAGTGTACAAAGATATAATTCCAATTGATTTTATCAAAATATAATATAAGATGGAAAAATAAGTTGTGATTTCAATTTTCTTTTCTAGTTGATACTTAAATGTTCACTGAATGGTTGTTCCTTGGTCAGTGTAACATTTTTGAGGATGTCAGAATAATTGCAATTAGTTATGAAATGTTAATATAATTCTTTTATTTGAGATAATTTGTGTTTTCCCTTTGGAGTAAGAGTGTGAGCTAATTAATAGCAATTAGGTGACACAGGTGGAGAGTGTTCAGGACTAGGAGTAGGAAGACCTGACTTCAAATCCTGCATCAGATTCTTCATGCAATTCTACATCTGACCCTGAACAAGTCTCTTCACCTCTCTATGCCTCCTACCATTTATTTCACAGGGTTGTTGCAAGGATCTAATGAATTAAATGTGTAAAGTACATTGCAAAACTTAAAACATTGTTTAATTTCTATTATTATTATTATATTATCAGAAATAAAGACTATGTATGATTTTATAATCATTAGTAATAATAGGTAATATTTATATATCTATCACTTGCAATATGCTAGGCACTTTTAATTCTACAATTGTTATTAAGTGTTCTACAATTGCTATTTACTTGATTCTCACAACAACCTTGGGAAATAGGTGCATCATTATCCCCATTTTACAGATGAGGAAACTGAGGTAAAGAGAGGTTAAATGACTTGCTCAGGATCAAAGAGCTAGTAAGTTTCTGAGAATAGATTTGAACTCAGATTTTCCTGACCTCAGGTTTGTCCTTCTATTGTGCCACCTATCTGCAGTCCATTATCATCATCATGATCATCATCCAATATTTCATCATAAAATCTCACTGGGAAGGACCTTACAGATCATTTCAGCTATACTTTCATTTTATAGAAGAGACAATAGTGGCCCTGTTCTGCTCCCAATAACAATTTATGATCTAATTGTGGATCTAACAGGTTAAATTAAATTATTCTCTTCAGTATTCAACTTCCATCTTCATATGATCACAGGCTATAGAATTGGAAGGAGCTATGGAAATCACGCTTAGTTTAACCACCTATTTTACATATGAATAAACTGATGCCCAGAGGGAGAATGCTATTTGTCTAAATTCACAAAGGCCAAATTTTAACAGGAAAGCAAACCCAGGTCTTTATCCCATTATATCCTCACAGATCTTGATCTCTAGAGAGCTTATCCCAAGGTTCCCTATTCCTACCTTCAAGAGGTCCTTCCTGCCCGATCCCTATTCCTTCTTCTCCCATTGTCCAGTTAACATCCTTTCCCAGATCTGCTATTTCTTCCCTCAAAGAGTTTCCTTTTTTCACTGCCTCCATTTCTTTTTTCCAGGATCTTGCCTGGGCCCTCCTTAGATTGTACTGAAACATTGCTAGCATGACTGAAAGTGAATTTGGTGAGGATGAGGATGTCTATAAGTAGCTGAGATCTTGAGATTGAAATAAGAAAAAGTCTTCATGGAGAGAGACCCTTATATCCCTTGCTGAACATATATCTAATGGTAGTTTTTCCTCATTTCCCTTTATCATCTATGCCCTCACTAGTTTCTTCAAAAGATGGATTATTTTGTGGTCATTCAATTACATATTAAAGTATATATGTGAAATTTGAAACACAAAGTATAGCTCTTGTTTCTAGTTGAATCTTGATTATACTGTTACATGGATCTTTCTTTTGTCTTTCTTTAAACGTGTAGATGTCAGGACAATTTTGTGATAGACTCTGTCAAAGTCCAATTGTAAACTGCTGAATCTCATGATTTCTACTAGCCTTGAAAAGTCTGTTCTCTCCTCTCTTTTGGGCTAGAACTATTAGAAATAATTATTTCATCTGGATATAATATGAGGGACAAAGGAAAATATCTATGGGAAATTACTGAAAGAAGGAGTATAACAATGAAAAATTCCTGGAATTTTTCAGAAGACCTGAATTCTAGTTCTTACTCATGTCTCATGTCATGTCATCATTCTAGGTCTTACTTGAAAAATGAGTACACTGTAATAAATAATTTCTTAAGGTCCTTTCTGGCTTTAAAACTTCAGCATGTAAATTTCCCCTATAGCATCACATTGTTGTTCAGTCCTCTTGGACTCTTCATGTTCACATTTGGAATTTTCTTGGTAAAGACAGTGGAGTGGTTTGCCATTTCTTTGTTCAGCTCATTTTCCAGATGAGGAAACTGAAACAAACAGGTTAAGTGACTTGCCCAGGGTCACATGAGTCTTTCTGCCTCAGGTCCAGTATACTATCCATTGTGCCACCTAGCTGACCATACAGTATATAGCATTGTAGAGGATTCCCTTGATCAAGTCTACAACTTTTGTTTAGGAAGAGTTTGTGATATTTTCCCCATCTCAGAAGAATATAAGAGCTTTGAGGACAGCAATTTATTTTCACTTTTTTTTTTCATACTCTGGTATTGGTACAGTGCTTTGCATATAGCAAATGCTTGTTGGATTGGATCGGTGACCACAACAATACAAATTGTCCCATAAGATTCTTATTTTTTTGGCCAGGCCCAGATGGAAAGGATGTCTGTATAAGAATATTCATGCCAGCACTTTTTGTTGTGCAAAGAACTAAACTAAAAATAGATAACTATCAGTTGGGAAAGGTTAAACAAATTATGGCATAGGAATACTAGAGAATTTTATGATGCTGTAAGAAATGAGAAAAATGACATTTAGAAAAATATATGGAAAGATTTATATAAACTGCTGGAGAATCATATAATCAGGACCTGAGAAAAATTTATTGTTGTAATAACCACAATAATATAAAGAGGAAGAGTTTGAAATTTTGACTAAAATATTAATTTCTACTTTAAAAGATGGATGAAGAAGTGCATTTTCTACTTAGTAGAGGGGAAATGAAATAAACAGTGATATTCTGGGAAATATTTAACAATCAACTCTCTAAAAAATATCTACAATACCTTTTTACATTTAATCTATGTTATTAACATTTCTTCATTACTTTCTTAAATTTGAACAATGAGCAGAATAATAAAACCAACCCTAATTTGCTGCATTTGCTAATTTCCATGGTTGAAAATTAATTGAACATTTAAAAATCTGCTCTCCCAAGTCATTTTAAGCTAGCTCTGGCACGCTCTGAGATTAAAGGTACAGAATGTGCATTCTTAGATATGATCAGCATCTTGATTTTTATTGCTTGACATTTCATATTTATTATAGGAAAGGGCTTCAAATTGGGGGGGGAGAAGGAGATGAAGTGTGGTTAGTGGGCAATGAGGAAAGAGAAGTCAAAATAGAGCAGTTTGTTATCCCCCACTTAACAAAATAAGTGTAGTTGTATATATTTCTATGTTCATTTATATGCATATATTTTTAAAATCCACAAAATATTGTATGGGTTGGAGTTCTTTATTCCCTTTTAGTTCTTTTGTCTTTTCTTCATGAATCTTGATATGTTTATAATTATTGAATTTGCATTTAAATACATATATATTTGAAATATATGCATGTGCATGCATGTATATATGTCCATATAAATATGTATGTATCTATTATATATAATATGTTCCATATATAAAAGATTATAAGCTTCTTGCTGTATGGATACACACACACATATATAAATTTGTCTTTATATGTGTATTTATGTATATGTATGTGTAAATGTATACATGTATTTATATAAATTCTAAGCTCCTTGTTGGTCAGAATCATGTATTTTTTCCTTCTCCAATTTTTCTAGTTCTGTGCTCTAGTATGAGAGCATATTATACATGGAATAGAGGGTCAGCCTTGGTGTAAAGAAGAAATGGGTTCCAGTGTTTCTCTTTAAACATGCTGTCCAATGATTAAGTTTCCCAGCGATGCTACTGTCCTCTGCTGAAAAAATCCCAGATTCATACCAAAAGGAAAAAAAAATGTTCCTCTAGGAGACTGCACAATGATTTGCAAGCAAGTCTTGCTCCATAAATTTTTTTGTCTTGTTCTGGACTTTAGTTAGAAAGTTTAAAAAATTACTAGAGATTTTCGATTCCACTGTATAAGGATTTATATTTTATTGCAAATGAGACTTTCATTTACCAGAGTACTTGTAGGGCTGAAGGTTCAGGGTTCTGGCTAATTGTAGATTTTGTTTCTGTTTCTTCTTTCTTTTTATGTTAATGAAAATCTGTGACACTAGTCCAGTTTTGTACCCAAGTAAATAGGCCACATGGAGAATAACAGAATTTTTTGAAAACTGAGAATCTTTCAGTTCTTGAGAGTTGTTGTTTAGAACATCTACTCTACTTAAAACAAATAATGATTGCCATAAGGTATGGTCACTGCCCTTTTTTTTAGCAATCTTTTTTTTTGAAATGTGGACCCCCAGAGTACCCTTGAATCCTAGAGTGATAGTAACCCCTTGATGACTCAACCTCAATCTTTGAGCAACAAGCCAGGGAAGTATCCCCAGAGTGATGCTATACACAGAAATAATAATTATTAAAAATAGACGTAACAATTTTAAAAGCCTAGAGAACTGAACATTCTAACATACCCATACTTGATTTGGCTTCTGGATTTTGTTTTGGCATTGGTTTATTAAAAAAAAGATTTTTGGGAAATTTATTTTCTCCCTATGGATTGTTTCCAATGTAGGGTGGAACTATATCTAGTTTAGTTAGCATTCAGGTCTTATTTTTTTTTTTTCCCTCTTTGGCCATCAGCTTTGATTTGTCCTGTTTGGTGAATTCAATTCCCAGAGTGATTGAATATTCTAACATTGGTTTGGTCTGCTTCTCTGGGACTTTCTTTGTTCTTTTTGCCATTGGGGTTTTAGTTGGGTTCTTATCTTAAGAAACACATGTGTGTTTTTCTTTATGTTTCTGAACAATTTGTGAATGACTGAAAAAACTGGTTTACAAAATTGCTTTTGCCCCAACTGCAGTTCTCTAAGCCAATAATGGCTTTGTAATAATTTAATGTATTTGAGTGTTTTAAAGAAACCTAATTATATCATGCCAAGTACTCTGCCTGAAAATTATCAGGACTTAAAAGAAGCTATGATTTAGTATATTTGTGGCATATATTCTATTCAATTTTAAAACACATCTATAGGAATGCATTTTTTCAGGCTCTTCTATTCATGCAAATGAATCCTAAAACACAAGTGGTATGAATTGTGATTGACTTATTTCCTTACTTAGGATCAATATTACTCAAGGTTTTACATCACCTACTCTTGGAATGTTACTATATCTTATGCTACTTTAGTATCATTTCTGTAATGACTTGAATGTAGTTAAAGGTTTAAAAAATATTGAATAGACTAGCATTCCTAGGGTCATAAGGAGAGTGTTTAAAAATAAATGTGCTGTGGTCAAATGACAGTCTTAGCAAATTCTCTTTATTTACATATAAATGTGTACACATACTCTATATGTACACAGAAAATTCTAAGTATATATATATACATATATGTTTCCACATACTGTACAATATATATGCATTTTTAAATTGCTTATAGAGGAAGGTAAAAAGACATATCAATTAAATCATCACTTACAACAATATTACAAAGCGCCTGACAAACTCATAATAGAGTAACACATTCTAGCCTGTACTACCATATACCACTAAATCCAATACAACTTATACACAACAGAACACTGTATACAGAGCAGCAGCAAAAAGTAAGAAAATGGAAAATTAAGTTCTATGACTAACAATTGAATTTTATGACTAGTGAAGTAAGGATACTTCTTCCTCCTCTACTTCTCTTCTTCCAACCCCATTTGAAAGGAAAAATTAAGGAAGAAATAAGAGAAATAGAGAGAAAGAAAGGAGCAAGAGAAATAGAGAAAGGAAGGAATGGAGGGAAGAGTAAGAGAAAGAAAGATGAAGCAAGAAAGAGGAGGGAGGAAGGAAGAAAGGAAGGAGTCAGCAAACAAATAGTTTCATGAATCCTGGCTTTGGATATTTTCACAAACAATACCTATTTTCACAAACAATACCTTAGTCTGAAATTTTACAGGGCAACAGGGGAAACGGGTGATTTATAGTCTAGAAAATCACTCAAGCAAGGGACCTCTAAGCAACAGAGATATTCTTTTATTATCAACAAGCTAATCCTTCTTGATTGAGTCGGTTATGATCCCATTTTGTACTGTAAGGATTAACTTTATCACCTTAGAAAAAATATCAAGGTCACAGACACTGGGTTTTGAAATACTACACTAATTTGTAAGAAAATTAGAAAGTCTGGTTCATAACCAGCCATTGTGGTTGTTAGTATAACAACATTTGAACACTAACAATATTTCCATAGGCCCTAAACTAAATACAATTCAGGAATAAATTTGGAAGACAAGAAGTATTAGGACTTCAGAGCCCTCAGTAGGGTAATAATGTCTTTTTTTGAAAATGAGTTTTTCTTATTTTTAATACAGATTTCATGGTATCTCTTCTAATACCACTACAAAACGCAAATATAATCACAGAATGAGAGCTAGAAGAGATCTAAAAGGTCATCTAGTCCAACCCCCTCATTTTACAGATGAGGAAACTGAGGTTCAAAAATATCAAGTGACTTGCAACATTACATAGATATTTAATGGCAGAGCCAGGATTTGAACCTATGTTCTCTATTTTAGTCAGTGCTTTTCCCACCTCTATCACACTTCTATTAATTAGATGGGGAAGATGACAAGTTGCGGGCCACAATAATAAATCAAACCACGTTAATTGAATATAGCACATCTACTTCTATTAATGTGTATTAATTAATACTATGGCACAGTCTCTTCCTTTAAAAGTGAGTTTCAGACAAGTTTTTATCTTTGTTTTTCCATAAAAGTGATTATATGGGGATGAAAACAATAAAATCATGAAAAAAAGGTCAGTGTTAGAAATGCAACTCTTCTGTCCAATGGAGTCTTTTCAGCTACTTCATTGAATCTGCTACTTTTTTTTTAAAAGTAGAATTCTAATACAAATCTGAAAGGTAGATTCATTTTCAAGAACAGTGTTTCTACATGCAAAATTGTGTCCTTTCTTGTCTCATGTTGCTACCAATCTGCTCCCTTAGAAAAAATCAGCAACATTTCCAGACCATCATTTTAAATGAAAGCAATATTACATAAACAGTTTGACTCTGTAGGTTACTTATGACACAGCACAAACACAGCCACAAACTTGAAGACTTTTTTTTTGAATCATTTTAAAACCTGATAAAGAAGCAAGGTCACTGCCCCAAACAAAAGGAATCTTTATGGTGAGGAGCAGAACTCCAATCTCAGTTATTCCAGTCACAAATGTCCCCCAATTCTGCCATCTCATAAAGATTCAGCCAGAGGATAAATAGGGAGTCTCACTATGATAATTGTAGTCAGGACAAACCTTTTGCACAAGTTTGTAATCGACACTGTAAAAGGCAATGTAAATGCAAATAACCTTAAAGGGTTTGGAGCACAACCAAGAGACATGACTCTGAGTTTGTTCCTGATAGCAGATCTTCGAAGGGTCAAAGTTGCACAATGCAGTCTTCTTCGCCCGGTCTGTTTTTTCATATTCAATTCGGCAATTAAAAGATTTGGACTCCTTGGTCTCTAATGTGGATTGAGGGGAGACTTCAAATTCTACCACTTTGGATGGTGGTACCAGGCTTACTGAGACATTACCCAGACCTGTGGAGTTATGTCGGAAATAAACACTAAAGGTTCCATTGCCATGGTCGACAATTTTCCCTGTGATGAGAAGGTTGAGTTTCACAGTCTTGATGTTGGAATGAAAGTCACCCCATCCAAACATTTTCTTAAATTTCCCTGTTTTTACTATTGGCCTACGCTTAGTTCTTGCCAATGGTTCCTGCACTTCCGTGATGTTGGACAACCAATCCCAAAAGTTTTCTATGCTGTCTGCATATGACATCTGACCTGGTTTTGACACTGGAGACTGTTTAACAAATAGACGTAAAGGATTGATGATCTTTGAGTGGACCTCATTATCGACCAGTGTGTCTGCAGCATCTTTGTCTTCCCAATCCAACCTCTCTGAGGCATGTGCTATTTTTTTACTGTCACAAAATAGCTGTTTGAAGACAAAAAAAGAGAGAGAGGAATATCAGGTTGGTCTTTGAGCTCATGACTGTTGAAGTTAAAATACCTGAAGCATCAAAGGAAATGGTTTCACTGTTACTTAAAGGGCTGCTAAATAGAATTTCACACACACACAGTTGGACATCACCAATGAACTAAGATAAACTTTATTTCAATCCATATAAAACTGTGAGTGATAGAAATTAAAATGATGACTTGCAACATTAAGAACCCCGCCCCCCAGAAATCCATTTTAACAAGTTGACTCCATTTTAGCCCTAAAAGATTTCAACTTTGACCTTTTCTTAGACAAGAAGCAGGGCATCTTTGGGTCTTCATTTGTTTATAAATGGTTTGTTTAATCTAAATGAAATTATTTGCTCAAATTGTTTGAAGTCTTTTATTCTCAGGAAGAAGAAAAGATCTCCTGGAAGTCTTATGGATTTATGAAGATCACCTGGTTTGGAGATATTGTAAATTAACAAAAAAACAAAACCTTTTATTTTTCTTTTGAATCTGTTTTCATAATTATGAGGAAATGATAGGATAATAGACTTAATTAGAGTTTATAGGGATTATAAAGCCTCTAGTTCAATCCCCTCATTTTACATCTGAGGAAACTGAGGTCCAAAGGGACTAAATGACTTGTCATATAAGCAGCAGTATCAGAGACAGGATTTGAAGTCATATTCTTTAACTCCAATTATAGGTCTTTTATCCTGTACTAAAAAATCCTCAATAGAGGGGAAACTGAGGAAGGAAGTCTAAGCTTAGAAACTCTTACCACTTAAATATATCAACAATTTTTTGTAATTTATAATCTAAAATTATTTTTGCTACAGAAAGAACAAGGGACTAGTCTGGGGCACACAGGCAATATGTATCTGAAGAAGAACTTTAAATTCTTTTTTTTTTTGTAAGGCAAATGGGGTTAAGTGGCTTGCCCAAGGACACGCACACACAGCTAGGTAATTATTAAGTGATTGATACCAGATTTGAATTCAGGTCCTCCTGACTCCAGGGTCAGTGCTCTCTATCCACTGCGCCACCTAGCCGCCCTTGAAGAAGAACTTTAACTCAGGTCTTCTGGACTCAATGGTTGGCCCACAAACACTCTATGATATTAACTCTCTGCTGCTTGTTTAGAAGTCTAGTTTTGTTCAAAGACTTATGCTAGGCATTTTCATACATGTTGGAAAGTTATCACATCAAGTATAATCTACTACATGCTCTACTTTTTAAACACTGGGATTTCAAAGGCATATCTAGGATATTTGACTATACAAAAGAATGAATATATGCAAACTGAGTCATATTAATTTTTTTTATTTTCATTTTTTATTCTGAACTTGAATATCAAAGTCCTGACTACAATTACCATAGTGAGACTCCATATTTATCCTCTGACTGAATCTTTATGAGATGGCAGGATTAAGGGACATTTGTGACTGGAATAACTGAGAATGGGTATTTCCATATACATAGTATATGACATTTTAGATCTCTGTTAAAAGTGCAATTTGCTTTTCTTTATAGATATAATGAACTCAACCTGTTGTTAAAGTACAATAAATTCAAAGAGCTGAATAATAAATTAAATTTCAAAGGTGTCTTGCTTTTTTATTCCTCTTACCTTCTTCTAATTCTTTTTTTCCTTCCTCTGTTCTCTTCTTTGTGCTTTAAGAAGATAGACTCAATTACCGTCTCTCTCTCTCTCTCTCTCTCTCTCACACACACACACACACACACACACACACACACACACAGACACACACACACGCACACACGCACACATACAGACACACATATACTCTGTTTTTCCTCTCTCCCTCCCTCCCTCCCTCCCTCCCTCCCTTCCTTCCTTCCTTCCTTCCTTCCTTCCTTCCTTCCTTCCTTCCTTCCTTCCTTCCTTCCTTCCTTCCTTCCTTCCTTCCTTCCTTCCTATTTCTTTCCCTTACCCCCTTTTCTCACACTGGAGAAAAAAAGTAGTAGTGCTTCATTTCTAAATATGAGTGACATTGATAGTACTTTTAAAAAAATCCAAAATGCTAGATTTCATATAATAAACATAGAAGCATAGTTTTTTCCTTATAATTCAAACTGCATAACAGGAAGTGAAATAATTTGGCTGCTCTCTTGTAAGTTTTGTTCAAAGTTTTGTTCAAAACTTTTGTGACTTTTGTAAGTCACTTCTAAAATGAGAAATAATTAAAGAATCTCAAGGGGGGCAGTACAATTAAATATCAAACTGTTGCCTGCTGTGAATATTTCTGATTGAGTTATAAAGTCTGGAAAATAGATAATTTTCCAATACTGTTAGATATTTATCTCAAATGGTAGAATCCTATCTGTTGTAATGATTCTATGGAAAACTGTTAGCATGATGGAAAGCATATGGATCATAGTGAGAGAAGAAGCAACATTATATTTATATATTATTTCTGAAATACTTTCATCCTTTCAACTAACACCAAGGAATATTATTTAATAACTGAATATGAATATACCAAAGTAATTGTTTTGAATCCAGTTTTACAAAGAATACATGCATCTTAACTTCTGTAAAATCCTTTTCACAATAGGTCAGAATTTCACATAAAGCTGGGCAGTTAGGTGACACAATAGATAGAGATTCAGGTATAGAGTCAGGAAGATTCATCTTTTTGAATTCAAATTGGTCTCTTACTAGCTGTGTGACCCTGGGCAAGTCACTTATCCCTGTTTCCTTCAGTTTCCTCATCTGTAAAATGAGCTGGAGATGGAAATGGTAAATTAATAGAAGATCCCAAATGGGATGATAAATAGTTGGACATGACTGAAAAAAAAAAACAAACAAATTGAAAGGGACCATCTTTAACCCATCTAAAGAGATTTAGCTATGAAACCACTTAAAAGGTAGTCCCAAACCAAACTTTAGAGTTTACCCAAGTCAAGTTCCAAGGTATCTTTTAGACCAAGAGAGAATAAAATGTGGGGAAGGTGTGTGGTTAATTTACCTCTCATCAATCATACTCTTTGTTGGTATTTAAAATATGTATTGCTTTTTTAGTTCAATTAACATATTTTTAAAAAATGTTTTGAATCCAAGATAATAGCATGAGCTCAATTTCAGGCTTGGGGTAAGGTAGCTAAATTCAGTCTTCCACTTCTTGATATTTGAAAGCATTCCAAGGTTAGATTTTAATGCATCTTCCTTGCCTCCACAATTGGAGAAGGATGATCTTCACCAGGCTGAGAGACACCAGTTCTTTCTGATGTTAGGATACTCGATTTTTTCGGACTTTGACTTACTCTTTAATATTCGGAATTTTGGCTTCAGCTCTTTTCCTTATATTACCTTGAATTCCACTCAAAGCCAAATAGAATAGAAATGTCCTTTTCCAGTCCTCACAAATTGTCTGTAGTTTATAATTAGAATAGATGTAGCTTCCTTCCAAGCCTTCTTCCTTCCAAGGAAAACCTAACTAAGCTCCAACAAGTTTTACTTTGTTTTGTTAAGTCTAATGCTCTGTTCATGTAATCATTATATATGTATGATGTCTACTATGTAGGCATATGTTTATAGATGTGTATATATTTACATGTATATATGTAAATATATATATTTGGAGGAGGAGAGAGGGGGGAGAGAGAGAGAGAAGGGAAAGAGGGAGAAGGCAAGAAAGACAGATATAGACAGACATACACTGAGACAGAGAATAAATCAGGAGTGTGATGTCATTAAGGTATAGATCTCTCAAAGGAAATTTCCTCAACTAATACAGTTTTATCATCTTCCCTGCAATTTTGAAGACTAAAGAGCTGCCACAGGTACTGAAAGGTTACATGTCTTATCCTGGGTCATACAATAAGGAAGTTGCAAAGTTAGGAACTGAGTTCCATCTTGCTCATCTTTTATGATAATTTCTTCTCAACTTGACTGCACTAATCTCTCTATAACAGATTCTCTATGAAATAAACCTTTCTTCCTGTTTATGACATAAAATAACCGATGAGTCTTCTTTTATTCTAAAATATGGAATTAGAAACTTGAGAACTGGAGGTGATCACAATGACTGTCTTATCTGAGTCTCATAGATAAGGAGAAGATAAGTGATTCCTTCAAATTCACAAAAAAAGAGTTAGTAGCAGAACCAGTGTTAGAACCCAGCTATTTTGAATTCAAGACAAATGAAAGTTTTTCATGATATTCTACTGTCTTCCTTTGTTGCTAGGCTCATTACCACTTCTAGGTCTCATTAAAAATTCTTGGATTTTAAGGTTTTGACAATCCCTTTTCCATTAAGTACATATTCAGATGGCCTAATTTGGCAGTCTGTATACTTTCAGGCCAAAATCATTTCCTGGTCCTTGTTGGCATGGTGGCAGGGATGACCTGGTCCTACTTAATATCATTTGGTAATTATATGAGTTAGAGGTGGAAGGGATATCAGAGAGCATCTAATCTAAACATCTTTAAAAACCCATAAGTGAGGAAACTGAGTTCAAGAGCAGTTGAATGACTTGTATAAAGCAACAAAAGTAGAAAATAGAAGAGTCAGAAATTGATCCCTGAGTTTTTGACTCCAAATCCAGAGCTTTATGCTTCATTAAGAATCTATAACTTCATTAGTGTACTTCCGTTGATACAAATCACAATGCTTTTACTCCTTAGTAAAGTTTAATAAGTTTTTCATTATTGTTTTAGCCCCAAATAATTCATAATGTGGTAGCTACCTGATACTGAGATTTGAGAATATAATTTTATACTATACTGATATAGCACAGCATAATAGTTATATCATAATTATTACTATGAAACAGTGGATTAGGCAGACATAGAACCATAAAAATATATATTTTTTCTTTTCCCCTCTACTTTCCTCCTTGTTTTATAACTACTTCCCTTTTCTTTGAGTTGGGTGATACCTCTATTTTATCTTTTTATTCACTTTTAATCTCAAACCTCAGACATTTAAAATCATTGGCATCACTATTCCTTTATTAGCAGTCCCCTCTTTTCTTCATTTGAAACTTTCTTTTCCCCCCAAACACATGAAACAGCCCTACTTGTTATCAGTGCCAGCATCAAGTTTTTTTTCTTTTCAACGCTTTATTATCATATTCTTCCTTTCACTTTTCCTCCTTTATCTTTTCCTTGATGTAGCACCCTGCTTGGTTTCAGCTCCTTGTTGCCATTGTTTTTAACCTATAAATCTTGAGGTCTTTATTCATGAAGCTATAGGGGATATTTCTGGCTCCCTGAACTCACCCATTACTAATGATGTGGTGGCAACAGAGGTTTCTGACCTTGTAGGGTATAACCTGACTCATATTGGCACATTTCAGAATATATGACAAATCAAATGTCAAGATAATGAGGAATTCTAGGAGATTCTCTAAATTCTTCTGTTATAATTTGGTTATATTAAATATTGCTTAAAATAAAGGGTATTTTGATTGAGGCTTTTTAAAGGACATAGTTCTAAAGTAGTATACATGGTGACATTATTTAAATTTTATAGGCATATATAACCATTTTAAGAATGTATGGGGAGGCAAAAATTTTAATTTACTGGAAAATAGGGGATTGTTCTTTGTTTTACAAATAATTTTATCCATTTTTTAAAAATATGCACTTTTCCTTTAAATACTTCCTCAAATAACCTTCAAATAGAATTTGATTTACAAAGATTCAATTTACAATTCTTCAGGTGCACATCTGTTGGATAAAACAAAGTTCATGGTATATAGTGTAAGTGCTTCCATCTTGTAATAAGCAGACTTGACTACACAATACAGATCTGCAATTTTCTCTTTCTATCAAAATAAAAATCTATAACAATTGAATGGAATATTTTATCTTTTTGACCCCTGGACCCCCATGCAATCATGTTTCTGAGGTCTCTTACTGAGAATGCTTTCATTCCTAAGGTAGCAAAAGAAGTCAGTTAACCTGATTAGATCATAAATCTGACAAAGACCAGGCCCTTATTCCATTTTGTTGCTTTTCAGTTGTTTTCAGTCACATCCAACCCCATTTGAGATTATTTGGTGCAAAGATACTGGAAAAGCTTACCATTTCCTTTTCCAGCTCATAGGTGACCATATATTAGCCTAGTTAATGTTTCCAGATACAAAGTATCTTAAAGTGGGACCATATTTGTTAGGGGACATTTCCCCCAACTCCCCTACCAGAAGCATGGATACCAATAGATCCTTAGTTGCCTCAGTGAGTTTACCACCTCTCAATACTCCTCCCCTAGCATTTTCCTTTCCTCTTACTCTTGATTATACTAATAAATGGTCTAACTGTAAAAACAGACAAAAACAAAATGAAACAAATAAACAAAAAGAAATAACGTGGCATTTCACAGCTAAGAGGTCTTCAAATTATAAACTTTGGTTAAAATCTGACCTTCATAGGATCTAAGAGAGCTGGAAGACACCTTGAAGATTATGGGCCAATTTCCTCATTTTTATAGATTATAACACTGAGATTAAGACAAGCAAAATGTTTGGAACACAGGCACACAGAACAGAGATTTATACCCAGACTTCCAAATTTAATCCACTGCTTTTTCCATTTCCCCTATTCTTGTTGTCCTTTTTTTTTCTTTATTTTTTTTGGAAAGACAATGGTGTTAAGTGATTTGCCCAAGATCACACAGCTAAGTAAGTATTAAATTTCTGAAACCAGATTTGAACTTGGGTTCTCCTGACTCCCAAACTGGTGCTCTATCCACTATGCCTTCTAGCTGTCCCATTCTTGTTGGATTTTCAAAATGGAATAAACCCTTGGGGCCTCCTTTGAGCCTTTGGGGAAACAATGAAGGACACCCTC